>NC_072793.1:63863190-64164245 GCF_028583425.1 Eublepharis macularius
GAATGTCTCCTGTTGTTGCCCTCACTCAACTGAAGATATTCAGAGATATTTGGGCTTGGAACTTGGAGGTTTAATTTAGTTATCAGGGCTAGCAGTGAATTGTGTGCTGTGCAAACAAGTTATGTTACGCAGCTATTAAGACCTGGTAATAAACCACCCATAACTACTTAATTTACAGTTACCCTATGGGATGCTACTGGAAAAGCTATTGAATTAAAATTTGACTGTCTTTGTCCTCTGCCACAATGTAGCACAGCTGCATGCACATGAGAGAACCATGGACTCAACCAATGCTTTGAAGTTTGCTTTGAACCACTACAGCTACATGCACTGCTGAAGACACAAGTTGCTTTGCAGTTCAAAATGAAAGCAGGATTGCCATTTCAGTATGTGTGTGTGTGGGGGGGGGGGGGACTGCAAAAAATGCCTCAGGTTTCCAGTATGTTCACGTTGGTTTCAGGGACTACTAGGAAGTGTACCAGGGACAATGTGCCAGGAGTTACAGACCACAGTTCAAGAAAAATGTCAGTTTACTGCCAGCACGCTGCCAGTTTAGTCATCCTTACAGAGAAATCCTAAACAGGTCTACTGAGAAGTCACTCCTAGTTTATTCAATGGAGATTACTCCCAGGAAAGTGTTCTTAGGATTGCAGCCTTAGACCTGCAAGAATTTCAAAACAGGATGGAGCCAGCAAGCCAGGCAAATGTATTTCCATCCTACAGTGTTCCCGAGGAAGCAGTGTGGTAGTAAAGCAGTCTTTCTGTCACTGCTGGAAATTACAGTGTCACAAAAGGGTTTATATCACTATTTCACTGGCAGAGGCCATTTCTTTTTGTTGCATTATGCCCTTGCAACCATCCATCTATGTGGAACTGAAAAACTTGTATTGACAATGAGTATTTCAAGGGGTCTGACAAGCTTAGGATATTTCCTGTTTCTTAGTTCTTTATAATCCGTCCTTTAAAAAAAAATGAAAACTAGACTGAAGGAGACAGAATTGAGTGTTCCAGTCCTTGAATCCAAAATTGGCTTTTAAAAACCATATCTATTTTTGTTAGAGCAACTTGTTCTTGACCTCAAAGTCTGTCAAAGTGTGACAACAGATTGTGTTACAGACTGAGAGAGAATGGCTTTTCAACAGTTGTAATAAGGGATGCTGCAAACATTTGAAGAGTTCACTATATAAGAAACTTATGGTTTCTCTAAGAAAAGCATCATTATTTTAATCTAAATTTAATTTAATTATTTTTACCACCAAGATTGATGCCTCAGCTTGTTATTATGGCCCTAATTCTGTACATGTGCTAGGGGCTTTTTTCCCTTCACACCTTTAAGGCCTATACAAAATGCCACCAACTGAAGATGTGAAAATGACCTCTATCGGTTGCTATAAAAATACTGCAGCTGAGTGTTTATTTAAAGATACAGCTCATCCTTTTTCCTTTTATTCATTCACTAACAGTGAAATTCTAAGCAGAGTTACGCCCTTGTAAATCCACTGAAGTCAAAAGGCTTAGAAGGATCTTCTTAGGATTGCACTGTAAACGATTTGTCCTAGCATTCTGTGGTATGTACTAGAGATGGGCACGAACCTGAATACAAACCAAAAAAACCCACGAACCAACCCGGTTCATGGTTCGCGAACCAGTGGTTTCCACAAACTTCCATTAACTGGTCTACTGATTCGTTTGGTTCATATTAAAGGGCAGTTTAAATGGCCGTTTCCCCGGGAAATGGCCATTTAAACTTTTCCTGTTGCTTGCAAGTGGTAGGTCCCTTTAAACTATCAGCTGGCAGGTGGGGATCCCCCCTCGCCACCTGCCAGCTGATAGTTTAAAGGGACCTGCCGCTTGCAAGTGGGATTGCATTTAAGCCCCAATCCCACAAAATACTCAGTCATCTGGAACTCTTTTTAGGCTAGATATTTGTGACATAGGGGTGGGGGCAACTGTTGTTTTCCACCATTAGTTTCATTTTTACAGACAGAAACTTCTCCACAGTTTTTCAACTTTTATTTTTCTCCCCCTCCTCCCCCGCCCAGAGGTCTGATGCTTGCCTTTCACTGAGTCCAGTTTTTTTTTTCAAAGCAGTGGATTAGAGGACCTTTGTTGCAAGCTGTCATCTCTGTGGCCTCATTATTGTAGAAGTCAAAACAACCACCAAGAAATGAGAGGACCCAAAGAGCACAAGTTCATCTACTCAACTAAGACTCAAGAAACAGGAGGAAAAACCCAAGATAAGGTAACATTTAAAGGAACAGTACATCATAGGATAGAGGACGGTCTACATGTTGTCCCAGGCATCCCCAAAATAAGGCACAAGACACAAATGTAGGTTTTCACTAGTTTATTAAATGGTTGTTCAACATCAATAAAATATATCTGAATTAAGCAGGTGGGCTACACTTGGCAGCCATTCATGGCTTCCCATATTTGGGCAACACTGCCCTGGCTCCAAAGACCCAGTAACTTATTGTTGGCATTGTTTACATTTACCACATGAACTGTGTGGAGAGCTGCCAAGCCTCCCCATTCTCCACCCAAAGACATGCAACAACTAAGGTTTGGGCCATTGCTGTTCAGCTTCCAGGGCGACCCTTCCCAGAAACAATCCCACCATAGGACAATTGATGGGCTGTTCAGGAAATGAACCTTCATCATAGCATGATTCATCAAAGTGCCTGCTAAATCATGAACAGCCTGCCCTGTTCCTGCCCAGGCTTAACTTCCTTAGCCCCATCTGCCATCTATAATGTCTTGCAGGCCTTGACAAAGGTCAGCCAGATATACATCTGAGCCCACTGAGGAGAGATGGATGCTGTCATCCCTTTCCAGGTGTGGCATTTAGGTTCTGATGGATGGATAGGGAACGGATGAATCCCCCTCATCTGTCACTACCCTGAATAAAGCCCCTATTGATCTACCTAATTCAACCTTACAGGACTTCAGTGTGCCCCTCTGGACCCTATGCTTGAATAGCTACTGCCTGCACAAGGGGAGTTGGGAAGTCAATTTTGAGACTTCTCCACACCTTAACCCTACAGGAGGGGCGAAATCTACCTCAGCCAATCTGAGCCCCACATCTCATTTGATTCTAGGAACAGGCCAGGACAACAGCACCACCCCCTTATCTGCCAGGAATGAACTTACTCCTCTTTTCCATTTTTTCTTCTCAACAATCTTAGGGCTTTAAAAATAAATATAATAAGCCTACACAGCTACCTGCCAAGTATTTCACACAGAATTGTATTGTACTAGATGATGGAAACCTGGTTTCAGGTTAGCACTACCAGTTTACAAATCTCATTCCAAAAGATAGATCAGGTACATCTTTCATTTACCTAGCCCAAGTTTCCACCCCCGAGGAACTGAGGCAGGCTTGCCAAATGCCCTACTGTAGTGGGAGATTCCCCCTCCAGCCTCTGCCCACCATCGCCACTCACCTGGCCAGCATGGGAAGAGGCACCTGGAAAGGCCTGAGGCATATGTGCAAAGTAAGCATGTGCCCACCTGTTCCACTAGAAAATGACATCATCTCCAGTGTGATGGAGCAGCAACAGGTCACACTAGGGGCTGAGTCTCTAAAAACTGGCCCCAAGCACAAAGTCTTGGTACAATTTTTAGAGAATTGCCCCCCCCCCGCCCCAGTGCAACCAAGCTTTTCTGCAGTGCACTGGAAGTTACAGCTGTATTGTTGGTCAGCACATGAGGGGGATTGTGAGAAAATAAAAGATCTTTTTTCTTAAATAAAGTAGATTTTATTTGTAGGTATATAAGCTTGATGTATTGTCGAAGGCTTTCACGGCCGGAGAACGATGGTTGTGGGTTTTCCGGGCTGTATTGCCGTGGTCTTGGCATTGTAGTTCCTGACGTTTCGCCAGCAGCTGTGGCTGGCATCTTCAGAGGTGTAGCACCAAAAGACAGAGATCTCTCAGTGTCTAAGAGGGCCTGTTCTAGACGGTCATAAATGCGGTTCGCCTGTGTGGTTTCGAAGATTCTTTTTGTTGTGAGAAAAGATGGAATGGTTCTTGTGTCCCTGCAGCGTAGAAGAAAGGTTAAAGAACAGAGTAGATGTGCTTTCTTGTTCCGAAGTGTTTCCAATCTCCGGGTCTGTTGGAATGTTTCCTCCCCGTAGAGGTGTTCGATGTATTGTCGAAGGCATTCACGGCCGGAGAACGATGGTTGTTGTGGGTTTTCCGGGCTGTATTGCCGTGGTCTTGGCATTGTAGTTCCTGATGTTTCGCCAGCAGCTGTGGCTGGCATCTTCAGAGGTGTAGCACCAAAAGACAGAGATCTCTCAGTGTCTTGAGAGATCAGACTGAGAGATCTCTGTCTTTTGGTGCTACACCTCTGAAGATGCCAGCCACAGCTGCTGGCGAAGCGTCAGGAACTACAATGCCAAGACCACGGCAATACAGCCCGGAAAACCCACAACAACCATAAGCTTGATGGTTGCAGAGTTTGATAAGTGTATTCATTTTAGAATAGTTCTTAAGCTTAGTGATTTAAGCAGAGTTACTTCTTCTTAAGATATTTACACAGACTCAGTCACACAACGTACTTTTTCACACAGGTCTTCACCAATAAAATTAACTCCACACAGACATAGATTCACTCAGGCTTTTCCACACAGCACTCAGATATGCTCAGACTGTTCCAGGCACACACCCAGTTTGCCTGTCTTAGAATAATTTATCTGAACACAACAGATGCAGAAACACACAGTTTCATTTAACTTGGCAGAATAAGTTTCTCTTAGAACCATGCAGATAATCTCAGACTGCACACAGCTTCCCTGTCTAAACCAGAGTCACACAAACAGGCTTCTACAGAGATCAATATGGATATCTGTGTTAGCAGTAAAAAAGAGCAAGAGTCCAGTAGCACCTATAAGACTAACAAAATTTGTGATAGAGTATGAGCTTTCGTGAATCACAGCTCACTTCTTTAGATACCTGAAGAACTGAGCTGTATCTGAAGACGTGAGCTGTGACACATGAATAGAGATGAGCACGAACAGCAACATGAACTTTAAAAAGCCATGAACAGCCCAATCAGCTGTTCATGAACAAGCTGTTCGTGAGGCCCCATTCTAAATGAACAGGTGGTCATTGCAAACCTTGTTCGTTGCTGTTCATCAAGAGCGGGACCACAAGTGACGCCTGACACAGGTTAGACACTTGCCAGCTTCCCTCAAGTTTTGATGGGAAATGTAGGCAGCTTGGTGGAATGTTGGACAAGTGACAGTTGAAAAGTCCATTGGACAGCAGTCAGAGAGTCAAGCTGCAAGACCAGGATGCCTACATTTCCCATCAAAACTTGAGGGAAGCTGACTAGTGTCCAACCTGTGTCAGGCGTCACTTGTGGTCCTGCTCCAAGTCAGACAATTTGGCACCTGCAATCAATTCCCTTGGCAGCTGGAGGCAGGGACTGCCTGAACTCTGTCTGAACTCCTGCTGTTGCCCTGGAAACTGCAATCTAAGCTCAATTTAGCTTGATAGGCAGGTCTTCCTTTCAAGTGTGGAGCTCCAAATTTGTTACAAGGAAGCAAAGAGCAGGGGGGAGGGGGGCTCCCAGCTCTAGTTTTACAGAGAGTGAGGGAGAGACAGTTGCTGCTGGCATTTTGAGAGAGAAACAGGGAGAGTGCATTGGAGCTTGAATTTTCTTTGTGTGTGGTGGGATAGGGATCTACCTCTTCAAGTTCCAGGGCTGCTGCCAGGCTCTGGGGCCAAGCTATTATTTATTATTTATTTATGCCAAGCTATAATTTATTACTGGTACCTTTCCTGTTGCGTGCTCAGGTAGGGTTTCTGGGACTGGTGCGGTAGGGATCTTGATGGCTGGAGGAGAGCCTGCTGGCCCCCATGAACAATGAACAACGAACATGTTTCTGAACAGGCCATGTTCATCTATGTTAATTGTTCATTGTTCATGGACGGCCATGAACAATGAACACCATGTTTGGGGTTTTTTTCTGTTCGTGTCCATGTCTACTCACAAAAACTCATACCCTACCACAAATTTTGTCAGTCTTACAGATGCTGCTGGACTCTGGCTTCTACATAGATTGCCTGACTGAGCTAGAATAAAATCCCTTTCAGGCTTTTGCACAGTTTGCCAGCTTTGCCCAGAATGCATATTTTATCTCAACCACACAGACATTCTCAGGCTGCAAACAGCTTGTCTCTCTAAACCAGAATGAATATTTTCTTCCTGCTTTCTGACTAAAGGGGCAGTTCATCCCACCCCCTAGTGGGCAACTACTGTTCAGTCAGATTTCACTCCTCTCATCCATCCAGTCCCCCTTCTTTCCCCAGAGGCCTATTTTTAAACTAACAAGCAACAACTTAAAAAAAAACCTCATTAGCAAGCAGAAATCAAATCTAAAGTATTCAAATGCAAAACATTACAAAGTCATTTTCCTGCGAAACTGGGAAGTGTGGGAGCATGCACATGAAGTAAGGTCCCACTGTCCTTATCCTCTGGTTTGACTCCCAGGGAATGTGGCAACCCTGAACTGAGGAACAGGAGAGAAAATGGCCTCTACAAAGTGATCTCTAGGAATTTCCCCTAACATCTATGGTAAACACCTGTGGTTAGTAGCCACCAGGTGGTAGCTGGAGATCTCCCGGAATTACAACGGATCTCCAGGCAACAAGACCAGTTCCCCTGGAGAAAATGGATCCTCTGAAGGGTGAACTCTGGTATTATACCCCACTGAGGCCCATCTCCTCCCCAAACCCTGCTCTCTCCAGGCTCCATTCCCAAAATCTCCAGGAATTTCCCAACCTGGACCTGGCAACCCTATTAACACTACATACCCTAGGGGAGGCAACATATTGTGTCACCCAGACTGATGTCACATCCTCCCCCAAACTCCATTCTCCCCATGCACTGCCTCGCAAATCTCCCAGGATTGGCTGAAACAGTATTGGGAACCCTAAACTCAGAGTGATATTTGTTTTTTAAAAATTGAATTTCCAGATCCCATTGAAGTTAAGTGGATAGAAACAGGCTAACAGCTTGTCTTGATTCTTTTGGAAATTCCTTCTTTAGGTAGTTTCCACAGTAATAGACTCATCAGATGCCACAAAACTGGTTATATTTTTACTGCAATTCATCTTTTGAAACTCTATTATAGAAACATACTAAGGGTAGCTTTAATGTAATTGATTCATGATGACCTTTGCCTTTGATAGTTCTTGCCTTGTGATGAACACAATGATTTCTGAGTTATTTTATTTTCATTCCTTGATGTCCGTTCTTCAAAAACCCTTTTTGTTTTCACTTTGAATCCTCTGCTGAAATTCAAGGCTAAAAGTATCTGTTTGTTATGGGATGCTATTGAGATAACCTTCTTAAGTGAAAATAATATAGTTGAAGGGAAGATCTTGATAAAAAGATGTGGGTAGGCAGGAGACATGAACTAGGACAGGAAAATAGTTAAAAAATTCAGTAGCACCTTTAAGACCAATCAACGTTATTGAGGCACAAACCTTCGAGAACCGCAGGTCTCTTCGTCAGATGCATCTGACAAAGAAAGCTGTGGTTCTCAAAGGCTTGTGTCTCGATAAAGTTGGTTGGTCTTAAAGGTGCTACTGGACTTTTTACTATTTTGCAACTACAGACTAACACGGCTGACTCTTCTGGATCTAGGACAGGAAAGATTTCAGTGTTGGAACAAGCATTCAAAGTTGAATGGTTTCCCTTCCTTTAAGCAGATACACCCAAGATAACTAAAATTCTTTTACATCCTTACTTCTAGCAGTCTGTAAGTCCTCAGAAGGGCTATCTGCAACACGAGAGATAAGGAAGTGGTGGATCATTAAAATATATCTGGATCTTTGTATAACTCAAGAAAAATGTAAAAGAGAAAGCAGTCCTGATTAATGTCCTAGGATTCCCAGTCAGCTCTCCTTCAAGCTGCATTGAATGGAAGATAGATGTCATCATGTACATAATACTTGTATTTTTCTTTTGCTGGATTCTTTATGCATTCTCACAGTTTCTGCTCAGTGAACACATCTAGTTACATTTGCTGTAGGAGGAGAGATGCAAATTATGGAATGCATAATCAGGAATGCTCATAGGAGGCAAGTTCTTTGCTGATTACAGACAACTCTCTGAAATTTGGGCTCAGCTTCACTGCACATTTGATGGAAAGAGATGATTTGACTCACTGCCCATATGCAACTTTTATGGAAATACTGGAATATGGAAATAACATTACTGGGGTTTCATTCCTGCTTCAATCTTCTCCAATTGTAGCAAGAAGAAACTATGATCATGCTCAAGTAATATTTGCACAAGCAAAAACAAGCTGCTCCATACTATCACACACAAAGTTGGGTATACATTTTCGAATAAAACTGAAATTAGTTTATAAATTATTACAGTCTGCTTTAATACTAAAGGGAAAAATCCTTCCAGTAATCAGAATAACAATCAGAACCGTGGTTCAAACATGCATGTGGTTAATTATCAGACAGCTCTAGAAGAAATCCCAGGCACAGCTGAGGTTTTATACCATTAGACTCAATCATAGGAAATGGACCGCTCATTGGATTGGTTGCCCCAGGCTCTCCATTTTGCTTAGCACCTTCCCTTGTAAATATCCTTCTGCTGAATTCAAAAGGCTAGTTTCCACTGCCTGCTGTAATTCATCCCAGCACTGCTTCTCTTTCATCTCCACTCCCCATCACATAGTCTGCATAGCTTCACACATATCAGCAATGGTCATTGGTCAGTGGAGCTGAGAATGGAGGAGAACCTGTCCCTAACAATAGTGTAACTGCATATCTTGGAGACAATGAGCATGCATCCACTAAAATAAGGACACAGCCATGAAATAATCCAAACATTTACTGAACAGCATCAGCAATGGAATTTTGAGTGCTTTAGATGAATAGGATTGCTAGCTATCCTGATCTAGAAATGTGTGGTTTTGAAAGCTGCACTGATTGATAGCTATTCAGACAAGAAAGAAAGATTGATAGAAAAAACACATAGAAGTATCCTTATCACTCACTGCATGGCCATAAAAGGGCGGCAACTGTATGGTCACGCCACCATGGGTTTAGCAGCGGGCAATAGTTCATGAGCTAGAACAAAAGAGATGCTTATCACACAAGCTACTAGATGCACTCTGGTTACTGCCGCTGTTGATCATTGTGTAGCATAGGTGGTTGACACTTTTCTGTGAATGGAGTCCATTCTAGACTCTTAGCTCTTTTTGAGGGCTACCTAGGAAGGACCAGCAGAGACAACAAGACAATAATGAGTAACATTCTGCAGTAGCAACAAATGGCAAGTAGACTCAGGCTACAATCATAAGGGTATTTTCCTGGGAGTAAGCCCAACTGAACAATCAGGATGGGTAGTCGTGTTCGTCTGTAGCAGTAGAAAAGAAAAAGAGTCCAGTAGCACCTCTAAAACTAACAAAATTTGTGGTAGGGTATGAGCTTTCATGAGTCACAGCTCACTTCTTCAGATATTGTATCTCAAGAAATGAGCTGTGACTCACGAAAACTCATACCCTACCACAAATTTTGTTAGTCTTAGAGGTGCTCCTGGGCTCTTGCTCTTTTCAACTGAATGATGTGAGACTTGCATCGTAGTAGACTGATTTGCTCCATCAACCACACTGCACATTGTCTGAGCTGGAGTCTGAGAGAGGGGCACCACTTAGGTTCTCCTTCAGCTCCTATACCTCCCTCATCCCCATTAGATGCACATACAGTAGTCACTAGGTCACTCTGACCTGGACAGCTCAGGCAAGCTCTTCAGATCTCAGAAGCAGGGTCAGCCTTGGTTAGTAGTTGAATGGGAGACCTCCAAGGAAAATTAGGGTCACTATGCAGACACAGGCAATGGCAAACCACTTCAGTTAGTCTCTTGCCATGAAAACTCCACCAAGGTTACTATAAGGCAGCTATGACATGACGGCAATCTCCACCACCAGTCACTGGGTCAACATTTAGTCATCACTTGTAGGGAGATTTATTATAACTCTGAAGTTGCTCTCTGGATGGATCCTGCAATGCAAAAGGCATCATGAGTGTTTGGCCAGAAGTAACAGTGGTTAAAAAAAAAAAGTAACAATGGTTGGAGTAGTTGTGCTCTCCCTCCCCCTCCCCACTTAAATGTGGAGTTACACTGATACAATACTGTACCAACATACCTGAAATATTCATTCGTTCGTTTGTTTGTCTGTCCATCTGTTCTTTCATTTGTTCATACATTCATTCATATTCCACTTTGGCTGAGGGCAGCTTACAAATAAATATTAAAACATTACAAATCAAAACTATTTTAAAATACCTCCCTCCCCCTCCCAAAATATGTGTACTATTGATACCCCTTCAAATGCCTGAAAATCTCCAACAAAGGAGTTTCACTTACTTCTTCAGAGACCCCATTCCATTCGGTGGGGAGCCTGTTCCATTCAGTGGGGATTACAATACAAAAGGCCTGGGCACTCACTGAAGTCAGATGGGTCACCCTAAGGGAAAGGGATGAAAACAAATGGCTCTGATGAATACTGCAACATCTCATGGTAAGTAGTTTTATCTCAAGTTAAGTGGCTCCATAGGTATTGTCCAATTTATGGAATTATTTAACACATTTTTAATGATTGATTTAATTTTATACCACTTCAGGGTATGTTGTTTGAAGAAAAAGTAGCAAATAAAGTATTGCATAAATAAATAAATAAATAAATATTGATACTGAGAGAATAACACATAACTCCTAGTACACAAAAAAAGCCTTCATGTCAAGCAAGTATCTCAGCTGTGCTCAAGTATTCAGAAAATCGACATCTTTCTATCCCTTTCTGCTCATTTTCCCAAGAATTATTAAACACCTAAGGAGTAGGTTTCAGCTGAAAACAATTGATTTTTTTAATTGTATGCCTTTTAAACATTAGAGGTAGTAGTGGTAGACAAGTGGAGTAGGGTGGCAGTTGCAAGAAAGCAATGTAATTATGTGAAAAAAACATGTAATTGTGTGATTCAAATAATCCAGGTTAGTTTAGATGCATTCTAACATTCAGCCCAAATTTCAGCTCCAGCTCATGGACACTTTGCAGCTGCATTTTGTACCAATGGAACTTTTTGGATCATCTTCAAGGTCAGGACCACATTGTATGTATTACTATAATCTCATTGGCATGGTACTAGGGTGTGTGTGACTATGGCTGTGTTGCCTTTCTATAATGCCAAGCAAATCCCTGAAATTATGCAGTATGAATAATTATAATACATGGGTTATAAATAGACGTGGGCACGAACAGCATTACGAATGGAATAAACCCATGAGCAGCCCATTTGTCTGTTCTCGAACAAGCCGTTCATGAGGCTCCATTCTAAACGAACAAGTGGTTGTTACAAGCCTCGTTCGTTGCCTTCATCAGCCGTTCGTCACGCCAGACAGTCTGGGGCCTTTCAATCAATTCCCCTGGCAACAGCAGGGGCTGAACTCTGTCTGAACTCCTTCTGGCTTTCCTTCTGGCTTTAACCCTTCAAAGTACTTCCAGCAGAGAATCCCGTTTTTGCCACTGTGAAGAGAAAATGATAACAAAGGGGGAGACCCATGCATCATGCCTTTCCCGATGGGCAATCTCTCTGAAACTTGGGGGGTCTTTGGAGGACAGTGAGGACTATGTCCTCTGCAAATTTGGTGGGTATTGGACATTGGGAAGGTCAGTTTGTAACCTCTCAAAGTAGCTGCCTTCCAACAGGCAGTTCCGTTTTTGCCACTGTGAAAAGAAAATGACAGCAAAGGGGGGATGGACACATGGATCATGTCTTTTCCAGGGTGCAATCTCGCTGAAACTTGAGGGGTCTTCGGCGGACAGTGAGGACTATGTCCCCTGCAAATTTGGTGGGTATTGGACATTGGGAAGGTCAGTTTGTGGGGTGTTTAAAGGGCCTTGCCCATTGCACGTGGTAGGAAAGGGCTCTTTAAACTATCAGCTGGCAGGTGGCAGGAGGGAATTCCCACTGCCACCTGCCAGCTGATAGTTTAAAGGGATCTTTAAGGAGCCACGAACAATGAACAACAAACATGTTTGTGAACAGGGTCATGTTCATTACTTTTTGTTGTTCATGGATGGCAACGAACAATGAACAACTTGGTTGTTGTGGATTTTCCGGGCTGTATAGCCGTGGTCTTGGCATTGTAGTTCCTGACGTTTCGCCAGCAGCTGTGGTGTTACACCTCTGAAGATGCCAGCCACAGCTGCTGGCGAAACGTCAGGAACTACAATGCCAAGACCATGGCTATACAGCCCGGAAAATCCACAACAACCATTGTTCTCCAGCCATGAAAGCCTTCGACAATGAACAGCTTGTTCGTTTTTTTCCATTCGTGCCCATATCTAGTTATGAATAGCATTCATGTCACCAGCATTTAACACATCCCATAAAATGGATGTGGGAAGAAGAGTGCCACATTTGAAATTTATTTTAAATGTATACAGCATAAGCATGTGCAATTCGGCATACCCGATATATGGATATATTTAGGAATCCCAAATCATTTCAGAATTTTTTGGGTTTGCCAACAGATGCATTCCCGAATAATCTGGAAATATTTGGGTTGTTCAGGAATTGTGAGGAGGCCTTTTTAAAGGCTGCTACATGCAGGTTTCCTGGGCAACAGGAGCAAGGAGGGAGGGAGGCAGCTCTCTGGCAGTAGCAAATGGGATCTCACATTAAAGGGAATTCTAAGAGTGATTCTTTCATGGGTAGCCTTTTTCAAATTCTTTCTGATCATGATAGAGCATAAAAGTAGACTGGGCTGCAGCAGGACTCCATTACGTTCTGAGATCTCTGGAGTATGCCTCTGCTGCTGCTGCTCCGGACTGGTTTCTGCCCTGGAGAACTCTTCTGGAAGCCGTGAACTGCTGTGCACTTGGATTTCTTCTGTTTAGGAGGTGGTTTGACTGAATCTTTAAAAATATCTATTTTTTTAAATTAAAGTTTTTCTAGTTTGGGGAGGGGTTTGGTGTGGTGTGGTGGAGGGAGGGACTAGCCTTTGGGAAGGAACTTTTGTTGTGGGTTTGGTGGTAAGCAAAGCTGATGGTTTTCTTTCTTTGTTCTTTTTGTTGACCTGGGAGGGAGGAAGCTTTGACTTTATTTATATCTGATTGGTTTAAATCTTATTGTTGCTTTATTGCCATTTTGAATTTTAAAGGCTTCCGTTGGGTTTTTTATTCCACTTCAGTTTTTGAGGAGTTATGGCAAGGGGGGAGGTGCCAGGTTGCTTTTTTGCTTCCCATGTGCATTGCCTTGGTTGTGTTCTGTTCTGTTTAGCTCTGGGTTTTATGTTGCATTTTATATTTTAAAGGTTAGGAATTGTTTGCTCTGCTGAACAAAGCAGCCTCCAAGGAACATGTGGTGAGAGGCGGTCTCTCAGGGATGCTGGTCCCAGTCCTCTAAGGGCTTTGAAGGTTAGAGCCTGATCCGGAATTCAACTGGGAACCAGTGCAGTTGGCACAAAAACAGTGTTATATGTGACTGGAACAGAGTTCCAGTTAGGATTCGCGCCACTGCATTCTGGACCATTTGCAGTTTCCGGAGTAGTCTCAAGGGCAGCCCAGCATAGACTGAGTTACTATTGTCCAATCTGGAGGTGACTGTTGCATGGATCACTGCAGCTAGGTCACTGGCCAAGAGGTAGAGAATGAGTTGCCTGGCCTGGCAAAGATGAAAAAATGTAGACCTGGCAACTGCTGTGACCTGGGCCTCCATTGTCAAAGATTACATCCAAACTCCTCACCACTGGAACAGGTGCCAACGGTGCTCCATCCGTGCTAGGAAAGTGGATCCCAGAATCTGTCAACCCATGCTCCAGATGCAGGACCTCCATCTTCATGAGATTCAGTTTCAGTCAGCTCTGTTTTAACCAACCATGGCCTCTAAAACCCTGGTTAAAGTATTTGGAACAAAGTCTGGCTCTCCATCCATCAACAGATAGAGCTGGGTGTCATCAGCATATTGATGACAATCCAGCCCAAAGCTGGGTGAGGGGACGCATATAGATATGCCTGCATCCTCTCAGTCTGTGGTGGGGAGGTGGGGAAGAGTGCTCTTCTCAAAACTTAAAACTTAGGCAGAAAACCATCAATACAGTTATCCAATGGGCACACTATATAAAATCCACATTCCAACTTGGAATCCTGCCCCCAAAAGCCCAGCCACCATGCTTGGCACAATTCTGTACAGGAAATTAAGGAAAATGGTGCTAAAACTTATTCTCTTGTCACTGAAACAGGAAAAGAGAACTATTAGGGAAAGTAGAGAATGAGTGCCACATGACATATGTGTCAATGTATGGAAACAAGTAGAGGCAAACCTACAGAAGCACCTAAAATGAAGCTAATGCATGGTGTTGTGTTTCTTCTTTACAGGATGGTGAGGAGAATGTCAGTGATGAAGGGCAACTGCAGCTCTGTCTCTAGGTTCTTTTGAGCCAGTGACAGTATAGGCTGCAGACTGCAGAGAGAGAAGAACTTGGGTGGGTGCCCATTTTCAAGAAAGCCTTGAATTTTTTTCTCCCATAGGATACAATGGAGAGTAGCTGAGGCCCCTTGTTCAGGGGCCTGTAGAATTGGACCCCTTGACCCAGTTGACTTGAAACTTGGGAAGTGGAAGGCAGAATTAGGTTATCTGCAATTTTGGTGTAGTTTGCTTGAAAAATGGCCCCTCCACACACATACCCCAGAAAGATTGCCCCATAGGGAATAATGGAGCCAAATATACCTGGATAACAAAAAATATTCAAATATAAATTCTAAATGGGTATTTTTTGGACCCAATTATTGGATATACCAATATTTATCAGTTTTGTGGTACCCAGACCTGAAAAATGCCAAAAAATAGTTCTAGTGCACACTCTAATATGACATCTAAGATTTAATTGCTTAATGGGGAAAAATAAAAGTTCTTTCACTAAAGGAACATAGATTGAAAGTCTAGTCAGTGGGAGACATAGAAAGCTTACTGAATAACATGTACTTAGGAAGGCAGAATAAATGGAAATGTAATCTAATAGACATGGTCTGCTTTGAATAAAGAATATTCAGCAAATAATAGAGACTGTTTTATATTATGATATTTATAAAAAGATGGCACTGGGGTTTTGTAATGATCAGATATAAATAATAAATTGTGCTAAATTGTTACATGTTTTGTATCTATATAGTAAAAATCACATTGTATTATTTAAACAAAGAAAATGTAGGGGAAGACTTCCAGTCGCAAGGGTTTACATGTTCAGAGGGAAAGGATAATACCTTCTCTCAAAATGGTTCCATTGCACTAGGCCCAGTTCTTCTTGGACCCTGGGGCCTGGATAAAAGATATTTGTATTCAGGTTTGGATGAAGTAGTGGATAAATCCATGGAACATTTCCAGTACTTTCTGTCCATCCCTAGATACAACATAATCTGTGTTTGCAGCTTGTTTATTTCATGTCTAAATCATGGCAGCCAAAGGAAAATATAATCAATTTATGTAACAATGGCTGCTTCCCCTGGGTTCTTCCATTATTTTGGAGCAGATTTCTGCCAGGGTCTGAATGATTCTGTGACAACATGGGAAAATGTAATTGAAAGGGAAAAAATAACACAAGATAAAAAAAGAAAGCAAAAACAAAGCCGCCACTAAATGGGAAAATTCACAAAGGTAAAAAATGAAGAGAGCGAATGTAGTAATTAAAAGGTCTTTCCTTTGTAACAGAAGTCAAGTTCACCAAACTAATTGTAAATATAAATAATAAAGAGTTGATTTCTTTGAGCAGGGTGTAAAAGACCTCTTCTCTGGAAGCTTTGATAAGGTTGATAGTGTTTATTTTATTTTTATTCTACTCATTCTTTAAGATGTTCAGGATGGCATACATAGTTCCTTCCTACCATTGTATCCTCACAACAAATTTGTGCAATAGATTAGGCTGGCCCAAGATCATCCAGTGAGCATCATATTAAGATTCATGATGTGACATTGTTGCATTGTGTTTTTCCCTGTTCCTCCTCAACTACATAGTCTGCCACTTGGAAGAGGAGGTACATTGTACAAAATTACTTCATGTTACATATTTTGGTTAACTTAACACTGCTGGGAAGATGTTGATGATGGTGGCCATCTCCCATACCACATGGTTAGTCATTACTAACCATTACAAGACACAGATTGCCAAAATTGCACTTGATACCTTACAACCACACACCAAACTGAGCCGAGGAAGGACTCAGCAGGGAAAGCTCCAATGGCTGCCCATGATGTGACCCACCCCACTTAAATTCAGTTCAGGTAGACCTGAGGGGAAAATTCTGCCTTCAGGTCTGCCTGCCATGCCCCACCTCCTGGCCTGGCCATCTTCAACCCTGATTGGCTGGCTAGGAGCAGAGCATGCAGGGGGCCCAACTCAGAGGCCCCTGAGAAGCCAGTGAGCCACATATGATGTAAGCCCCAGTCACTCTCCCATTGTAAGGCAGATTTTCCCTCCAAAATAGTTAAGATTGTTTGTGTATATATATATTCTATTTTATATATACACACAAACAATCTTAACTATTTTGAAGGGAAAATATATATTTATGGCTTATATCCCAGCCTAAAATATTTGGAAAGGGAGAAGCAAGAGCCTACATATTATTTAAATGAAACAGCACTAGAGGCTAAGTAAAGTTCCAAAAGGAAACAGCAGTTGTATTAAACAGGCAGGGTTGGTATATAGGTAGGCAGGGAAAGAAAAGCTGAGGAATATTTTGATTGTAAAATAGAATACTTAACAAGCATTAGGCACAATAACCGTAAAGCTTAGTTTCAGTAGTTACAGATCTTAAAAGTGAGAGGTTGGTAGTTTCAGACTTAGGTTGCATTAACAAGGTCCTTTCATAGATTTCATTTTACAGCTTAGATGCAGAGGAGTTAGCCGTGTTAGTCTGTGGTAGCAAAATCAAAAAGAGTCCAGTAGCACCTTTAAGACTAACCAATTATGTTACAATAAAATTGGTTAGTCTTAAAGGTGCTACTGGACTCTTTTTGATTTTACAGCTTAGGTGTTCTAACTTCAATACAGTATTCTTTCCCCTTTACACCAGACCTAGGGTCCTCCTCAGAGCCACCCCCCCCCTTTAGATACTAGGCAGAATTATTCTTCTCCAAAAGACATAACTCTGATCATTTGGCTGAAGGGGAGTCTCACTACCCACTTCTTCTGCCAACAACAAAACCTCAGTTCTAACACGTCTGTGTAAATCAGTGCTGGCTTTCATACTTAAGTACTTTAACCAAAGTCGTCTTTAAGCTTAAAGCTGTCGCAGTTATGGCAATGGCATCTTTTTCCTCACACAGAGGATTATTAGATTGACTCTCCTCTCTTGTCAGACTCCAAACTTCAACTCCTCCAACAATTCTGTCAGGACCAATTGTTACTTTTCACTAGCCAATCACAGAGAGGGGGGAACAGTTTGTCAATCATTCTCCCTTCAGGCAGTATTTTTATCCTTTTCTCTTCCACTCTTTGGGTGCTGCGCTCAGTCATTCTCTCATTTAAAATCCTGTTCAGTCACACCACGCTACATGGATGATCACGCAGTCCTCCATGCCATGTCTCCTTCTGCAGTCCCACAAACTTTGGTCCCTGGTAAGTATGAGTCCTGGGCTTTAAGCTGTCATTAAAAACAGTCTCCTTACCAGAGGACTAGTTAACATTTCTCACAATGTTGTGCTGTCCCTCAGAGGCTTCTATTGGGTGCTATTTAACTTGTTTATAAAGGATCCAGTATCAGGGGGCAGTAGTGAGGTAGTATCAGTAGTGAGGTGACATCAGATTACCAAGGATGGTAAAAACAACTGTGAAGAACACCAAAGGACTTCTCCAAATCGGCTGACTGAGCAACAAAATGGCAAATATGGTTTAATATAAGCAAGTATAGTGATGCACAACAAGGACAGAAAAATTACCTTTGCATGTCAGTTTGCAGTGACTAACTTGAAAAGAGAACTTTGAGTCATGGAGGATAGCTAAACCAAAATGTCAGCTCAATGTGTGACAGTGATGAAAACAGCACATTCCATGCTGTTTTGGACTATTTTGAAAGAGACTGAAAATAAAATGGCAGCTCTCATATTTTCTTTGGATGGTATAACTATATCTGGAATATTGAGCACCGTTTTAATCATTATATCTCAAAAAGAATAATGTAGCCCAGGAAAAGTGCAGGAAAGAGCAACCAGAATGATCTTACAAGAAAAGGCCAAGGCGTTTAGTGATTTTCAGTTTAGAAACGGGGGCAAGGTAGATATTTAGAAAATTAGAGGTTTATTAAAAAGCACTTTTTCTCAGTCAATCGATAAAATTGATTGGTGATAAATCCAGGACAGAGAAAAGGAAGTACTTCTTCAAACAAGTCATAATTAATTAATGGGATTCACTGTCACAATATGTGGTGATCTAATCCTCAGTTCAGATGGCTTCAAAGGGAGCATAGATAAATTAGTGGAGGATAGATCTGTCAATGGCTATTAACCATGAAGACTAAATGTTCAAAGGCAATGTGCCACTGTGAACAATAGTTGCTATGGGGGAACAGTGGGGGTGGCCTATTGGTTTCATGCCCTACTTCAGGGCTTTCTGGGGTCACCTGTTTGACTTTGTAGCATTATGGACAAATAGAGATTTGTTCCAACACAAGAAAACTCTTCTCTGTGTTATTATGAACTCTAAGTACATTAAATTACTTTCTTTCTTCTCCCCTGACACCCCTAGAAGTAGCATGCTATTCAGCAGCACAATAGGCTGGCTTATGCTCAATTCCCACCACCATCTACAGGGACAGGACAAGAGAGAGGTTGCAGTACAATGATAGAGCAAAAGCCTTTTATGCAGAAATACCTAGGTACAATTGGAAGGATCTTCAGTTAAAGAAGATGTTGGGAAAGACTTTCCATTACCTGGCTGGGACTCTTGAAAGCCACTACAAACCAGAATAAATGATACTGAGATAGATTGTTCAAAGGACTGACTTGTTGTAACACAGCTTGATATGTTTAAGCAAGTGGCTGTGGAGGCTATTCTTCATCTTTACCACTATTGAGAGAGTGAGCAGCAGAAAGAATAGCAAGGAGTACGTAGGAGCCTTGCTTACTTGTCCCCCACCCCCACCCCACTGTCTTGCTTGGATCTAGCATAAGGAGACCAGTGAGCCAGCAGGGCAATTTCAGTGAGAAGGAGAAGGACCAACTTAAGCATCAAGTACGTTTGTCCCAGGATCCTCTAAACTTGGAACTGCCATTGCACTGACCCCTGCAATTGGCATATGATATTAAGCCTCCAGATTAAGCATGTCTGTTATTTTTGTTGGGAAAAAAAAAGTTAAAAATAGCTTTAAATCATAGGTGCAATGGATCTTGGATCAATAGAGAGTCAGCACACGAGTTTAGCTTTTAAAAACATTTACTTCTAAAGGGAAAAGGGTCACAGGTTGCCTACAAAACAAAAACACCTGGAGCTACATTTCTCACTACTGTTTACAACAAAGAGCTAGGATAATGGAAGTGGAGAATCTTCTTCTTCCTCCTTCTTCTTGACCCTGAAAGGACAGTCACCTGACCTGTTGACCAATAACAGTTTACAAACACTCTCAAGTTTCCCGGGCTTGCAGATTATTGGCTTTGAGCCAGGTTCCCTTTCCAGGTCAATCTAAACAATAGCATGGTAGGTAAACACATTAACCCCATAATGACTGAATCTCAGACCTTGCAACACACATATATTCCAACACCCCTTCTCAAGGTCTAACATGGAAGTCATTATGCATTCATATTTAACAAACATCATTCAAGTTTTGTCTCAGCATTAGGATCAAACATATTCAACATTTCACGAAGATACTCAAACTTAGTTTTAGACAATGGTTTAGTCAGAATATCAGCCACCATTTCTTCAGTACGACAATGTTCAATTTCTATTAGTCCCTTCTGGTACATATCTTTCACAAGTTCACATTTAAGTCCAATAGATCTGCTTCTTGCTTTAGTACTTTCTCCTTGGCATATAGTAATACACGCTTGATTGTCCTCAAACATAACTACAGGTATAGGTTCACTTATTCTAAAGTCCTTTAGCAGGTTGAAGATCCACTCTAGTTCACTGCAGGCACTCGCCGCTGACACACATTCAGCTTCTGCTGTAGATTGTGCTACAATGGTTTGTTTTCTACTAGTCCAGTCTATCAGTCCATTTCCATAAAAGAATAGATATCCGCTGGTTGATCTGTAGTCACTTGATTCTTCTCCCCAATTGGCGTCCATATATCCAACCAGTCTTGGTTTCTCAGATGGCGAGATTCTCAGCTTTAGGTCTGCTGTTCCTTTCAGGTATCTTGCTATTTTCTTTATCGCGTTCCAGTCATGATGATTAGGAGAACTTACTTTTCTGCATAAGATGCTAACAGCTACTGCTATATCAGGTCTTGTGGTTTTGCTCAAGTACAGAAGTTTTCCAATTGCTTCTCTGTATTCACCAATATTCCTAAGTGGTTTTCCATCTCTTTCTCTCAAGTAATCAGGTTCAAGTGGTATACTTGTCGCATTGCAGTTTTTCATGCCAATAGATTCTATAAAGTCCAATGTTTTTCTTTTCTGACTTAGAAGAAAGGTTCCATCTTCAAGTCTTTCTAGCTGTATTCCGAGGTAATGTTGTGCATCTCCAAGTTGCTTCACCTCTACCTCTTTGTTCAGTCCATCAACTATTTCTTTGATGTCTTGTCTGTCTTGGCAAGATATTATCAAGTCATCAACATAAATAAGAATGTACTGGTATTGTCCATTTTTAACTCTGGTGTACAGACATGGTTCAGCTTTTCCTTGCTTGAATCCTTGCTTTTGTAGTAGCCCTGATATTTTGTCATACCAGGCTTTTGCTGCTTGCTTTAAGCCATATAGACCTTTGTTGAGCTTGTACACATGATCTTCCATTCCCTTGATCTGGAATCCTTCAGGTTGCTCCATATAGATTTCTTCAGATAATTCTCCATTGAGAAAGGCTGTCTTTATATCCAGATGCTCTACTATCATGTTTCTTGATGCTGCAACACTGAGTAGTGTCCTGAACGTTGCATGGTTGATAACTGGTGCAAAAGTCTCAAAGTAGTCAGTTCCATATTCCTGGGAGAATCCTTTAGCTACTAAACGTGCTTTGTATTTCTCAACAGTTCCATCAGCATTGTGCTTGATTTTGAACACCCATTTGCATCCAACAGGTCTTCTGTCTGGGGGTAAATTTGTGAGAGTCCATACTTGTTTTGTATTTATGGATTGCAGTTCTTCTTCCATTGCTTCAATCCATTTGTCTCTTTCATCTGCAGGTAGTTTGCATATATCTTTCCAGTTCTTAGGTTCTTGGATAAGTTGTACAGTTTCACAGAATCCATACTTCTTTGGTGGGTTTCCTTTGTTGCTTCTTTCTGATCGTCTCACAGTGGTTGCTGCTTCTGTCTCCTCTGGTCCAGTCCCTGCTTCCCCTTCTGTTTGGGTAATCTCTTGAGAAGGTGGACTTGCCGGTTTCCCGGGTGTCACTGCAGGTAACCAATCGACCAATTCTACAGGAGCTGTTTCTGTATCACTTGGATCAGTTGTCACTGTGGATTCAGTTGCATTAGAAGCATGTAATAAATGGCTCTCATCCACATACACCACGTTCTGTTCTTTGACTCTGTGCTCTTGAGGATTGTAAATTCTGTATCCTCTTCCACCAGTGGCATACCCTACAATTAGTCCAACTTCAGCTCGAGGATCAAGCTTTCCTCTCCTTTCCTTTGGTATAAAAGCATAGGCCTTGGAACCAAATGCTTTGATGTGCTTCAGAGCAGGCTTCTTGCCAAACCAGGCTTCAAATGGAGTAATGCCTGTCACCTTTGAAGGTACTCTGTTGTGTAGATAAACTGCTGTGTTCACAGCTTCGGCCCATAATGCATTGGGTAATCCAGAATGTATAAGCATAGATCTGCACATTTCCTGTATAGTCCGATTCAGTCTCTCAGAACAACCATTTTGTTGTGGAGAGTGATGTATAGTGACTTTATGTTCAATGCCTTCAAATTGCAAAAATTTCTTAAATTCTGCATTGCAATATTCTCCACCACCATCAGTACGTAGGCTTTGAGGAGCTTTTCCAAACTTATTCTTAACTGTAGCAACAAAAGATTTAAATTTCTCAAGTGTTTCATCTTTGCTCTTCATCAGATATACAATGCTATACCTCGTTTTGCTTTCAGTAAAAGTTGCAAAATATCTGTTGCCGCCAAGAGATGGCGCTAGTGGACCAACAAGATCAGAGTATACAGTCTCTAGAAGTTCCTCATTATGAGTAGTGGACTTTCCTGTGTAGCTTGGGCTAGTTCCCTTTGCTTTAAGACAGGTTTCACATTTCTCTCTTGCTTTATCACAAACAGGAACAAAAATTCCACAGTCCTCTAACAACTTTTCAACACTTTGTATGCCTCTATGGCCTGTTTTTACATGCCATGAATACAAGCATTTCCTATGATCACAAGCACCTTGGCTAGTTTGATAAATCTGTCCTTCACCAGCATCAGCAACTTCTGGTTTTTCACTAACATCCACAAAATAATGCAGTCCATTTCTCTCTTCAACAGCAAACTTAACTCCAGATTTCTTTTCAACAATTACACTTCTACTACCCATTCTCTTCTGAAGAACCACCACACAGTCCTTTTCCACAAGTTTCTTAGTTGAGATTAAATTCTCTGCTGCTTCAGGAACAAGTACCACATCTTGAAGGGTAACATTTACTATTTCCCCTCTTGTTGTGCATAGCTTAATTGGCACCTTTCCAGTTCCTAGCACATTTAGTGGTTGTTTATTTGCTTGGAACAGTCTGGGTTTATCATCAGTATCAAGTTCAGAAAACAATTCACGATATTTGCAAATATGCCAGCAGCTTCCTGAATCGATGAGGAATAATTTCTTATCCTGAATATCTTCATCATCAAAGACTCTTTGTGCACAATCACTCCTGCCATTTCTCTGAAATCTGCCTCTAGACACACTCCCTCTGCTTCTGGCTTTGAAATTCCCCTTTTGGCTATAATCTCTTCTGCCACGAGAAGACGCTCTTTCAACATGAGTCTCTGTACTAGGGTAACGTGCATTTGATTGGCTAGCAATGGCCGCTCCATTATTCATTCGGTTTAATGCACAGTCTCTGGCCATGTGGCTCCTTCCTCCACAAGAAAAGCAGTTAGTCTGTCTGCCTCTATATCCATTTCCCAAATTCAAAACAGTCATTCCATCAGACACAGCCTGCAAATTCCTTCCCTCTCTTGAATCCAGTTCCTCTCTTAAACTTGTCAACAATTGCTCCAGTGTTAAATTCTCTTTATGTCTCAAGAGAAGTGCTAAATTTTCATAGCTACTTGGTAAACTTTTCAGCAAGGCAACAACAACATCTCGCTCTTTCGGAGCCTCTCCGAGTTCTTCCAACTCTCTATGCAATTTCATAAATCTTTGCAATTGGGCTGGTATAGAATCCCCTTCTTTAATTTTAAAATCAAACAATTCTGTTTTAAGATAGATTATTTTGGTGCATGTCTGTTTTTCAAAACGCTTCTTTAAAGCTTCAAGCATCTCTTTTGCAGTATCAAAGGTATGCAAGTCCGGGACTTCATAATGAGATACTGAGGTCATAATTAATGTTTTGGCTAGAGCATTTTTCCTGGTAAATTCAAGCTTTATTTGAGGATCATCTGGTATCTTTGCAGTTAGAATGTCCTCAGCATTATGCATTTCAAGTTGGCTTTTTAATAATGCCAGCCACCAAGTAAAGTTGTTTTTATTTAAATGAGGCATATTGAAATTTCCTTGGCTAATTTGAAATGGCTTTGGATTACTCACGACTCCCTGGTCAGAGGAACTCATTTTTCAGCTGTGAAGATTCAGGCACACGTGGAGTTAACGATCTCCTTTGTTCTCTCTGCCGTCTCTGCTCGGCTCCGAGGGTAAAGAAAAACTTCCAATAGTTCTCAGCTGCAGTTTTCTCAGTGCAGACCAGTTTTAAGAAACTTTTAAAGACAACAAGATCTTTAAAATAGTCTCCTTTTCCCAGTTACAACTGAATGCAGCAAAAAAGGTTTGGTAGAAAAAAAAATCTAAGCCTTTGTGCCTATCTAGCTTAGTCTCTCTTTAAAGATCCATTTCAAAATTGTTTGCTTGTTTGGCAAAACAAACCACCATAACAAAATCACCAACCAAAATCGCCAAAATCAACCATCCTCTGCTACCACTTTGTTGGGAAAAAAAAAGTTAAAAATAGCTTTAAATCATAGGTGCAATGGATCTTGGATCAATAGAGAGTCAGCACACGAGTTTAGCTTTTAAAAACATTTACTTCTAAAGGGAAAAGGGTCACAGGTTGCCTACAAAACAAAAACACCTGGAGCTACATTTCTCACTACTGTTTACAACAAAGAGCTAGGATAATGGAAGTGGAGAATCTTCTTCTTCCTCCTTCTTCTTGACCCTGAAAGGACAGTCACCTGACCTGTTGACCAATAACAGTTTACAAACACTCTCAAGTTTCCCGGGCTTGCAGATTATTGGCTTTGAGCCAGGTTCCCTTTCCAGGTCAATCTAAACAATAGCATGGTAGGTAAACACATTAACCCCATAATGACTGAATCTCAGACCTTGCAACACACATATATTCCAACAATTTTAGGTCCAGGGGAGTTAGCCGTGTTAGTCTGTAGTAGCAAAATAGTAAAGAGCCCAGTAGCACCTTTAAGACTAACCAACTTTATTGTAGCATAAGCTTTCGAGAGCCACAGCTCTCTTCGTCAGATGCCGTGTGGCTCTTGAAAGCTTATGCTACAATAAAGTTGGTTAGCCTTAAAGGTGCTACTGGACTCTACTATGTTATTTTAGGATTTCTTTGATTATACTAGGATTTCTCAGACAGTAGCCTCATGACTGCTATATTTGAGGCTTCTGTTTTCCAACAAGGACCATGATCAGAAACATCCATATTTAGGTACATAAGATGATCTCACCACAACTTGGCTCTGATATTAGGAGATTAAACGCTACATTGAGTCCTGTTTACACAGAATTACACTGAGATCAGATATGTGGCTAATGGGAAACACAGCATAAAATATTGCTCAACTTTGTTTCAGCTTTAAATATTGGTGAGTGTGTTGCCACCACAGGGCAGATTGATTTCTTTTGGCAGCATGTTTAATACCTATGAACACAACACATTTATTGGTGTAACTGACCAAAGTATTAGTTCTAGTACTCTTAAAGTGCTATTAGGCAAGCTTGTAATTATTATCAGATTATTTTGAATACATATCAGTGAAATGGGAGACACTTGAGAATGCTTGAATTGCTTATGTGCAATAATGATGGTTGTCTCACTCTACTGTGTACAGTTAACAAGCTCATTAATGGAGTCAAGAGGATGTTTGGCAGTGTATCAATATTGAAGCAATTTCCCCATCTCCTTATGATGGCAATTTCATTGCTTTCATTACCTAAATTAGAATTAGATGCAAGTTATACATGGTAGCAGGAGACCCATATGTTAGAACTGAATTTTTACAAAGCAAAGGTTGGTGATGGTTGGAAAGAGAGGGCTGTGAGTCAAACATTGCCACTGGTAAAAAAAAAAAAAGTTTAACACCTCCCTTTCACCTCCCTCAGTTTCTTTGCTTTAAATTGCTCCCTTCCTGGTATGATTTTGTGCAGGGGTATACTGGGAAATTTAAATGGCTCAGGTAGAGGTTTGCCAGGCCTGGGGGCACTTGGGAGCAGGACATAGGGAGGGGGAGCATCATGGAACACTCTAGGAATTCCCCCAATTTTATGGTAAAGTCCATAAAGATTGGGGAAATTCCTAGAGCATCACAGACATGGCAACCAGAAATGATGATATGGTGTCCTCAGTCACCCCCTCCCCTTTTCTCCCACTGCAAGAGCAGGCAGAATGTGGGAGAGTGGGGGGGAGTGGGGAGCAAGCTAAGCTGGGCAGCTTCTGTGTTGTTGCAAGCCAGTATTGCAGGGGCCATTCAGCTCAGAACCCTCAGCAGCCACAGTGATCAGTGCCAGCTGACTAGGTACCTCCTCTGGAGAGGTGCAGGAGGAGGCAAGTGGTGAGCTGACATTGATCACTGTTGCTGCTGAAGGGCCCGTGTCCAAATGACTCCTGCAGTGCTGGTGGAGCTGTTGTGGCTTGGGTCTTCTTGTTCCTGCTTGCCAGTGGCCCTCAGCTTAGTAGCCCGCAGAGAAATTTCCTGGTAAGTTAATTTCCTGGTAAGTTAATAGCTAGTCTGTCCCTGTTTTTGTACAACCTGCATTCTAACACATGTCTTTTAATAATACTGGTTGCAGTTATAGACACAATAAACAGGACAGTAGATGTTGCCATATTATAACAACCTCTAGTTTGAAACACACTTGAGCTGGGCAGCTGCTTCTCTACCTCCCTGGCCAAGAGCAATATTAAGATTTCTGGTGAATGTGACTGTGGGGTCAACTCTGCAGAGAAACTCCAAGTGAGAAATAAGGATGTTATCAAATTTCACGAACCATTTTGTTTCAAACATTCTGCTTTCTTATCTGGGCTCTCTCCAATCAGAATGGAAGTACCATAATCTTTTTCCACAGCTGTGCTAACGACATTTCACAACATTATTATTGTTAAAATTGATGACTGTTTTTATATCAGTTGTATACAAGTAGCTTTAAGATAGCTTTAGATAGCTAGATAGATAACTTTGGAGATAGCTTAATGCCAAAGGAAAAAATAATTCAGGAATGCCATCCACAAAAGGAGTGAAATCAATGTTTGAAAACATACAAAAACTGAAAAGGGCATATTTGTATCCAGTGTGACAGATGCCTAAGAACCAAGGCTGTGGACAGGGTGGGGACTAGGACGGAGCACAACATTCCCAAGATCCTGGTTGTCTTGAAGGGCCCATGGAGTAAAGCAATTTATGTGATTTATTTGGTCTGGCTGGCACGTAGGCGCCCTAGAGGGAATTGTTGGGGTGGCCCATTATAGGCCTTGGTGGTCCATCTCAGAACAAATCTCGTCAGGATTCTCTAGAAAAAGTCATAGTCCAAAAAAGAAAGGAACTTTCTCCCTCTCTGTACAGCAGCAAAGCCTTAACAAATGGGCTGAAAAAAGGTTTCCTTTTGGCATCAAACTGAAAGAAGATACAGCCAAGATTATGCGAAATTAATGAAGCCCATGAGGGAACCTTTTTATGTTCAGAGAGTATCAGAGATAAGTGATTTATGAAGGCCTATAGCTCAGAATGAGATAAAAAGAGGATTGTTCACAGAGGAAAGGTTTGGATATTGGATCTGAAACCCTTAATCTGATAACAACCCACTGATTTATCTTCTTTAAGTCCCTCTGTCGATTTTGATGAGCCCTAAACCTGTTTATAAAAATGAGAATTTGCCAGAAAGCCTGGGTCTTTAGAAGTAATTTTTTAAAAATAAAAAGGGGCTTTTACTTCAGAGTAAAAGAGCTTTCTTTTATTCTATTAATGGTGCAAAGATATCCCACAAGATAGACTGTGTAATTTGTCAACAAAGATATTGTAAACTTATTGGTTATAGAGCTAGCCTTTGTGCCATGCTATGTTGCAGGGTTTATTTGCTGGCACAGTCAGTCCTGGTTCTGGAATTCTTCCAGAGATTTAGCTTATTTGCCTCCCAGAATCTCCTCCCTCACTCATATTCATTTTCATCTGCCTCATTCTTTCTTCCCTCACCATGAAGAGTATGACGGTGAACTGCTTGAGTAATGTTTCAGGTGGATAGGTATGTTGGTCTGTAATAGAAGAGCAAGATTCAGATCCAGTAGGCCCTTAAAGAACAGAGCTTTGACTCTCAAAAGCTCATACCCTAGAAATCTAGTTGGTCTTTAAGGAGCTACTGGACCTGAATCTTGCTTGAGCAATGTTCTTCGTACATTTAATTCTCAATATGACCAGATTTGTGGATACAGGGACTGGAGCCATGAACAGATGGGACAGATTTTTGAGGGAAGACTCATTGGGGACAGGCTTTGGTGGCAACCACCAGGTGACTTACTACCACCCAACTTGCATTACTCACCCAGGCCACCTGCTGCCCTAACCTGGCTAGCCCAGACAAGCTCAACCTCCTCAGATCTTGGAAGCTAAGCTGGATCATCCTTGGTTAGTAATTGGATGGGAAACACCCAAAGAGACCAGAGTTGCAAAGGCAAGCAATGACAAGCCACTTTTGTTAGTCTTTTGCCTTGGAAACTCCAGCAGGGGTCTCCATAAGTCAACTATGACTTGATGGCACTTTTCATCATCACCAAGCTTCCTGCTACAGTGGGAGACCTCCCAGCAATTCCCTTCAACACCCACAAGTGTCTTAGGCACCAGAGGAAGAAATTGAGGAAGAGAGGGGAGGGAGGATTGGTGTGCTGGTGTGGTGTCACTCCTAGTTTAAATAGGAAGTGATAAGGGACGTTCTGATATTTTGTAAAGGCTTTATGGTAAAACTACAGAGTTTTTGAGAAATGCCCTGGTGATGCATTGATGTCTGTTCCAGGTGCATGGGAGTGACATCAGTGCACTAGGATGCACTAGGATGGTAATCCCCTTGGCTGGCAAACCCCAGGAGACTGGAGGAGGAGCAGAGACTTATTATTTATTTTTATTTGACTTGATTTATATACTGCTTGTCTCCCCAACAGGGACTCAAAGCAGCTTACATCATTCTCCTCTCTTCCATTTTTGCCTCACAACAACCCTGTGAGTTAAGTTAGGTTATGTGACTGGCCCAAGGTCATCCAGCAAGCTCCTGTGGCAGGGTGGGGAATTGAACCTGGGTCTCCCAGATCCCAGTCCATCACTCTAGCCACAATACTGCACTGGCTCTCTTACATTCACTGACTTAATAGCATCCATAATGTCACATCCAGCTGCATAACATCACTGCATCACAGGACACTCTAGGATTTTCTCAAAACTCTGGTAAAAACCATAGAATCCTAGAGCATCCCATAGTGCAGTGATGTGACTTCCAGTTGTGCATTCAGAAGTGATGTTGCACTGTCACAGGATGAATGCTCTCTCTCTCTCTCTCTCTCTCTCTCTCTCTCTCTCTCTCTCTCTCTCTCTCTGGCCATTTTCACATGGCCACATGCCCAGAAGATTTTGCAAAACTCATGGCATAAAAGCATTTTTCTAGCACAATTTCCTGGCACAATCCCATTTAATGGCCCTTTTTCTGACATCATCAGGCCATTAAAGGGGATCATGCCAGGAGATTGTGCTAGGAAGATGCTTCATGCCGTGAGTTTGCACAATCTCCTGGGGCGCATGTAAAAATGGTCTCTCTCTCTCTCTCTCTCTCTCTCTCTCTCTCTCTCTCACACACACACACACACACACACACACACACACACACACACCTTCTACACTGTGGCAGCATCAGAGGACCAAGACAGAGGGCAAGAGGCCTGCAACCTGGCCATTCTGCCCTGGAGCCAAGCCATTTAGGGCCTTACAGGTAAGAAGGGATGCTCTGAATGGGCATCCAGTGGAGATTTTCATTGTCGAGGCCATGCAATCTCCATTCAGCTGCTGATAATAGAAAAAAAGCTCTATTATGCCAGAGTCCCAGAGAATATGTAGAGAATTGAAATGTCTGGGAGATTTTGAGAAATAAAAGATCCCTATATTAATGGAAGCAAACAAGAATTAATATATTAACATCTCTGAATGATAAGCAATTAACTCAAATTACATGAGTAATTATAGAGATAGATTATTCTGCAATGTTAAAGACTTGTATTATAATGATAGTGTTCTCCCTAAATAATTAATAGTGCAATCCTATGCAGAGCTACTCTAGTCTAAGCCCATGGATTTCAATAGGCTTAAACTCTGCTTAGGATTGCACTGTAAACTTTATTTACTTCATCATAATTTAGTTGTGTTAGGTAAAGGTAGTCCCCTGTGCAAGCACCGAGTTATAACTGACACATGGGGGACATCACATCACAATGTTTTCTTGGCAGACTTTTTATGGGGTGATTTGCCATTGCCTTCCCCAGTCATCTACACTTTACCCCCAGGAAACTGAGTACTCATTTTACCAACCTCGAAATAACAAGAAAATCTGTATGTGTAATGTAAATATTCTACCAAGTGGTTCCTTAGACAACACACCTGCCTAGTTTAAATAGTACTTGACTACCTTTTATGATGAGGTTGCATATAATACTATACAGAATTCTGGTCTCATTTCTAAAAGAATAAAATCATCAACCACAACTGAAAAGAAGTTGAAGCACCTTTCTTGTGAGGAAAGGGCCTACAGCCCACCTCCCAACAGAGGGGGGGGCAGCCTCTGCATATGAGCGCCTACCCCCTGTCCAGGGCTCAAGCAGCAGCTAGCTGCCTCAGCAGCCCACAGCCTTCAGGTCTCAGGTGACGTCTGACTTCAGTGTGTGCATGTCCAGGCATATCCCTTTAGGGGCATTGGCAGTAGCTGGCCACCACAAGCACAGGTGCACCTGCCCCCTCAGGAGTTCAGTCAGCAGCTGGCTGTCTTGGCAGCCCCCTGATGTACACGTCAACCTCCCCTCCACTGGAACTTGGTCAGTAGCTAGCTGCTATATGCCCTTGCCCACATGCCTCCTGAAGGCTGGCTCAGGTCCTGCTGTGTGAGCCCACAGAGCAAGAGCATACATCTTTCTGAGCCTGGGGTGGCCCAGGGAGGGGGTAGAACTGATTCTGAACTTTTCCCCAGGGTATGAGAATCACTAAAACTGCCTCTGTGTAGCCTACTGTACAGGGCTGTTGTGAGAAATCAGTGAAGGAGATACATACAGCTGTGTTCTTTTTAAAGGGATGTTCAGGATAAAAATATGAAATTTTCACACAGACATACATAGCCCAAAACAGAATCTGGACATTCTTCTCATGCCTCAATAAGGCCATAACATATCTTCATAACTACTTATAACACCAATTTCAAATGGGGCCAGTTTGGTGTAGTGGTTAAGAGGAGAGATGGGCACGAACAGAAAAAAAAGAACATAATGTTCATTGTTTGTTGCCATCCACGAACAGAGACTCATGAACAACCACAAACATGGTCCTGCTCATTAATATGTTCATGGTTGGCTGTTTGTGGGGGCCAGCAGGCTCTCCTCCAGCCATCATCCAAGTCAAGATCCCTACTGCACCACTCCCAGAAACCTGACCTGAGCAGGCACCAAGAAAGGTACCAATAATAAATAATAGCTTGGCCCCAGAGCCTGGCAGCAGCCCTGGCTGGAACTTGAAGAGGTAGATCCCTACTACTCCACTCCCAGAAACCTTACCTGAGTAGGCAGTAGGAAAGGTACCAATAATAAATAATAGCTTGGCCCAGAGCCTGGCAGCAGCCCTCGAACTTGAAGGGGTAGATCCCTATCCCACCACACACAAAGAAAAGTCAAACTCCAATGCACTCTCTCTATCAAAATGCCAACAGCAACTGTCTCTCCACTGTCTGCAAAGTCAGAGCTGGGAGCCCCCTCCACCCAGTCTTTGCTCCCTTGTTGTAACAAATTTGGAGCTCCACACTTGAAAGGAAGACCTGCCTATCAAGCTAAATTGGGCTTAGATTGCAGTTTCCAGGGCAACAGCAGGAGTTCAGACAGAGTTCAGACAATCCCTGCCTAAATTGCCAAGGGAATTGATTGCAGGTGCCAGACTGTCTGGCTTGACGGACAGCAACGAACGAGGGTTGCAACGACCACCTGTTCGTTTAGAATGGGGCCTCACGAACAGCTTGTTCGCGAACAGCAGATTGAGGTGGTCATGGCTTTTTTTTTGTTCGTATTGCTGTTCGTGCCCATTTCTAGTTAAGAGCAGCAGGACTCTAATCTGGAGAACAGGGTTTGATTTTCCACTCCTCCACTTGAAGCCAGCTGGGTGACTTTGGGTCAATCACAGCTCTCCGGAGCTCTCTCGGCCCCACCCACCTCACAGGATGACTGTTGTGGGGATAATGAGATTGTAAACCACTATGAGTGGGTGTTAAGTTGTCCTGAAAAGTGGTATATAAATCGAATGTTGTTGTTGTTGTTGTTGTTGTTGTTATAGAATTAAAACAAAAAGCAAGTAAAGCTTCCAAGTGATACTCCTCTTTTCCTTTGATTGCTACTTTAAGATATAGACGGTCCTATAAACGTGGCCTCGTTGTGGTAGAACTGTAAGATTCCTTGAAGTATACAAAGTTAGTCCAGTCGAAGTACTTTGAAATTAACAAGTAATCAATTCTACCCAAGTACCATAAGTGTCCTTTGTGTCTGACCTTTTTAATACCTGACACCTTTTGTTACCCTCTCTAGCTCTATGTTCTGCACAGAGAAAAGAGCATTTACTTGCATTAACAACATAACACACTCTGATCTAACACAATGTGAAAATGTGCTTTCATTGTTTCCAGATACATTCTGTCGAATGTTCACCATATAGGTAAATGCTGTACAAAAATGTAGTCTTCAGAATAATAATAATAAAAAAACAACTTTGTAAAATGTTCAAACCTTCCTTGTGGCTGAACATGTTAGTCTGAAGCAGAGCTCAGCAAAAGCTTGATGAATAGTACCAAAATGCAGTTATTTTTAGAAGCAGGCCTGTTAAAGTTTCTATTTGCTGCACAGCCCTAAGGAGTTCAGTGCTCCTGCTTTTATGGTATTTCTGCTGCCAGGGAAACCAGCTTGTGTGCCTGTATCATTTTTATCTCAATGGTCTGAAGCAGAAGTGAAGCCACTTGATGTTTTGCTCCACCTGCAGCCCTAGTATGGGCCACCTTTGAAGTCCTCAAGCAATTGGTTATTTAATTTGTGATATGGAAGTTGTCATTTAAAGGATGAGAGCTTGCTTTTTTCACGGGAGCATTTCTGAATAAAAACAGCATCAACAGTGGCTACCCTCTTTCCAGCAATATGCTTCAAATTATACCTATTTGATCTACCAATTTTTCCCCTACCCAACATGTCTCCTGGCTTTTATAAGATCACTACTGTCCTGTCATTCTCTTTAGCATGATTCTGAGCATAGCAAAGTGCTTCCAGAAAGGGATAATTACAGACATTTAGATGTCAAGTTATAGAAATTCTGTTGACGAAATCACTGGTTTTCCATCCCACCCACCCCCACTTTTTGAAGAGCAAACAAGAAAAGGACAGCCATACCCAGGAAGGAAAGCTAGCTATATCCCAGATTACAAAAAAAAAATAAAAATCAATATATGTTGTTAAACAAGAAGAATGTATTATTTTCGTATACTGCTGCTGCAAACATTGCATCTTGATAATGAGTTCAGTCTTCTGTTTTGAGTATTTTGGTTCAACGCCCATTTTATTTATCTAAGTTGTACAAACATATGCTTGAGAGAAGTGGAAAACAGCCATTGTGCATTGCCTAGCAAGGACCAACTGTTGAATAAAGGAGCTTTATACCTTTGTGGAATGGAGGAATATTTATAATACCTCTAATTGTCTGACATTAAAAACTAACAGGAACAAAGAGAACAAGGAATGTGCAAAGATATTGGGGAAGGGTTGTTATCAGGTTTTGTTCTTTAATTTTTTTTGTATTTCTTTACTATAATTATTACACTAATTTGGATTCTTCTCTACTTGTTCATTTCCCTTTGTTTAAGGCAAACATATTATTGTTAGTTGTCTCTTTTTGGTTTATATTTAATAGGGGTGTAACCTCTCTGCCATATTTCAGGCAGATGTGAGAATATTTTTCCATTTTAGAAACAACTAAAATCAGGGATGCTGAGATGTTCAACATGATCGCCATTTGAACTTAAGGTGATCAAATTACTGGCTTATGTGTGAACTGAGCCTGTCACAGAATCACCTCAATGTTTGTGCACAGTTTGACTCTAACTTTATGCCACACAGCTTTGCACCTATGCAGTAGCAGCTTCTGATATACGGTCATAGTCAGGTTGTGGCTTGGTAAATAAGCTATGTTTATGTATGTATCTTCTCCATCTCCAGGGGGAAAAAGCACATATCCCCCAGGTCATCATCAGATGATTAAAGTGGCATAACTGTTGAGCACAACTCATCCTGTCTCTGCATATGTGTACCTGGATGCATCATTCAAATGACCTAGTAGCCCTGTTCACACAATCCCTCCCTATATTGACTGAAGATGCGTGGGGGGGGGGGGGGAGGCATGAGCATATTGGCCCTGTTCCCCACCTCTGCCAGGTTGTGAGCACAGTGCCTATGCATATGGAAGTGTCTCTGCATACCTCCTTCCTTGTGATGAACAAATTTCAGAAACCAGGGCTCCCCAATCATGGGGAAGGAGTGTACATGTAGACTTTAACAAACACATTTTCACCATGCAGATGACCTGACAGCTGTGCAGAGGGTAGTGAGGGGGGGTCCATCATGCTTGTGCCAGTTGTCCTTCCCTACACTTTCAGTCAACACATGAAGGGAGTGGTATGTGCAGGACTACAGTGTGCCTGCTGCTTTTTGTGTCTTCACAGTCAGAGGCATTATCATGTTAGTTTATGTTTAAAAACTACAGCTCCTGTTAGAGCAGGGCAACAATGAACATGTATGAATTGGCCCTCTAGGTCCAGAGATTATTAAACACAAAGTAATGCAGCCATAAGGGACATTGGGAGATGCTTCATCAGTAAAGAAGTACTAGAAACACTATTAAATGTATGGAATCTGCTACCATAAGATTTGGTCACAGGCACTAAGTCTTGGTTTAAAAGGGACTTAGGCAGACATCTTATATACTAATAGCCAAGACACCCTGTTCCTCTCCCCTTCCATGTCCTCTTTCACTTCCCTAACCACCCCATAGGTTTCTCCCCTTTTCCTTCTTTCCTTCCCACCCAGCTTTGTCTGCCCCCTTGTCTTCTCACATCCCCTATCCCCTGGCAGCTCCTCTTCTATATCCCAGTTGCATGGTGCTACCTGAGCCAGGTCCAGTTGCATGGTGGGGAACTTGCAAGGACTATGGGGAGTGGGGTACTACACTTTTCCCTGTATTCCCTTCCCCACATTATTTCTTTTCTGATTCAAACTGTTAACCCAGATTAAATGACAGGGAGGTAGCAGGTGTGTACATTGCACGGTCACACATGCACACACACCCAAGTCTTTCCAGGTCAGTATTCCAAGTGGAAAGACCAATCTGGACAGATTTTTTTTATTTTTGAGCACAACAATAGGACTCTCATTCAGTTTCTTCTGTGACTCCATTTTCTCATTTTTCCTCCTCATTCAAATCTGGGTTAACAATGTTAGTAGCAAAGGGAGACTGGCAGCCAGCAACCTGTCCAGTCTCCCACTTTTACTAGTAAAAATAGGGGAGAAAGAGGGCTACCCTCCCTCTACTTCCTTTCCTGTGAAGGAAACACCCTAGCTCTCCCTTTCTGTGCACTTTTACACACAGTGCAAGGACAGTGGCCAGCAGGTTTAAACAGGGAGTCCATCCCAGCATGGGCTCCTGCAGCAGATTAGAGAGGAGGATTCATCTGAATGGCCCATCATCATGGAAAGATGGCATAACAGCGGGACTAAAAGGTAAAATGTATTGGCTTTGTGACTAAGAATTTTTAAAAATTTTGCTGTGCAGTGCCAGTTGGCAATGGAGCACCCTCCTACTTGTGCGCCATGCTAGTGCCGCTTGTTTCTTGCCATTGTGTGCACTCGATCACCAACACTTGCCACCTTCTTTGTGGTCCATTGTTGCGTGAGTTTTCATGTGCTTGAGGAGAAACTCACTGGACTGATGAGGTTTTGAACAATGCAAAAAAAAAAACAGTGTATGTGTTCATGCACAGCTGCCCAACACTCGCCTTGATGCACTTTCCCCGAGCATTCCTCAAGGTCCATAAACACAGAACCCCATTGCTGCATGCTCTGGAAACTTGATGGGTTGATGGTTTAGAGGGAGGAGTGTGATCTGTGAGATTTTGGTACCATTGTATACAAAAACAGCTGAATCTATAATCTGCATTTTTATCCTACCCTTACTCTAAGAAGCTTTATGTGGTGAACATGGCTTTTCATTCTCTCATTTTATCTTCACAAAAGTGCTGTGGGCAATTTAGGTTTGAGATGTAACTGGGGCCATATCAGCTAATACATTTCATGCCTGGACTTGAAACAGAGTTTCTTAGATTCTAATCTGACAACCTAATCTAACCACTGGCCCTCCCAAAAAGAAAAAGGAAAAGATGTGTCAGGTGACAGGTCATGATGGAAAAGCTTACAGCATTCTTAAAATGGAGTACAGGAGATGTGGCAGTCTTAATAAGAATTGATTATAATGGTTGCAAAAAGAAATCTAAAGGTACACCAAATGCTACTGGGGAAAATGGTCATCAGAACATAGCTGTGATAATGACATAATGCATATATTTACATAGTAGTCAAAGCAGTGGTGGAAAATGTATCATTTATACTTCAGTTTTGCTATATGTGAAGAGGCACCCATAACTTGGGGAGGTAACAGTATGTCATGTGATTGACAGTATTGGGACTGAGTGTGGCAAAAGGCCCCAAGGAAATCCTTGTCTGGAGATCCTGTGGTGGTTCTTGGCAGCCTCAGTAGAAAGGTTAAAGTGTACTGCCTGTGTCAGTGTGTATGCGCGAGCATGACGTACATAGAACTAGGTAGGAAGGTAAGAATCAATACAGGGATCTACAAGCCAGTTGTTATCGCCGATACATATTCCAGCTGTAGGAAGAAAACCAGAACATCTTCTAAGTACAGAAGAGAGATGCAATTCTATGAAGTTAGAGTATAATAATAATAGATTGGAATGCTAAAGTTACAAGTTAAAGATTGATTTTCACCAATTAAATATGAGATTGTAGGGAGGAGGTCTCACATGCTTCACTAATGAGTTTAGGGACCACATACTTCACCACCATGTTGCCTTACATACTATCTGTTGCTTTAAGTATGTATTCCTATGTGCTACCTGTGCTTCAAGTAGGATCCTACTGGGTAGTTATATGTTGTCTAATGTCAGTCCTAGAGTTGCTTGTGCTCTGTTTAAGCATATCTTTGACTCTGAATTGGATTCTTGCTAATGCTATGTCTTTGTAAACTTGTATTTATTTACTCTATGGCATTTATGGAAATGTCCTTGATATTAATTGTGCTAATCTCACACTGTGTAATCTGCCTTGAGTCTCAGTGAGAAAGGCAGACTATAAATGACATAAATAAAATAAAATAAATAAAATTCTTAAGTTGTCTGTTTCCTATGCAAAAATAAGAGCTCACATGTTATTCAGATGCTTCTTGAGCATACATACATCAGATGTGCAGTCAAAGCAAGGGGAAATTCAAAATCATGCGGCCCAGAAAATCTACAGTTTCTATTTCCAGCCATGACCAAGGTACCAAAAGCTCCCTCAAAAGCTCCCTCATCTTTTAGTGGCTGCTATAATATAAAGAGTCACAATTCTGTGATGTGATGGTTATGCAAAGTGACGAGTGGCTGGGAGATTGAAGCATCTGTCTTTCTTGGTCTCTTCTCACACAAGGCAGCAGCAAACAGACCTGACATGATCAGAACAGAAGCCTGGACTAAATCTTTCACAGTCTGTTAGGGCAGGCAGAGATGGCTGCTGGAGAATGTTCCATAGCAAGATGCCATTGTATTAGCTTTGGAGAGGGGGCAATGTCTGCATTTTTAAAAGACCCTCTCTTTTACAAGATTTCAAAAGTAAATACAGAGTTATACATTCCTATCTCACAGAGACATGGAATGGGTTTCTTTTCTTAGCTCTATGTTTATTTTCTTACCCAATTTAGAATTTAGCTTTGTAAAAGAATGTTAGTTTTAACTCCAAGTAGTGCTAGGAAAATGCCACCCTCCAAAACCCTATAATTTGAAAAATGTAGGTACTTCCCAGTGGATTTTATAGTTTACATTTTCTCTTGGATTTTAAAGGCTCTTTCAGCATTTCATAACTTCTAGGCCAGATAGACATATTTGGGGACATGGCTGTTTCTCACATTTTCGAAACCTCCCTTGGCAATCTCTGAAGGCAATATCTTGTTTATTTTAAAATGTCAGTGATGGGTGTGGCAAGACCAAGTGACTGGGATCTGGTGTCAGCAATTCAACTGGTCCATCCAGATATAAACAAAGCCAGATCAGAAATGATGTCAGGCCAACAGAGCAGCCACCTCTTTCCCACTCCTTGAGAGTATGAAAGGATGGGGTCAGTGTCAATTTGGATCTAGAATGTAGCAAGGTTGAAAGCACAGGCCAATGTTGATCTACCTGCCAGGACTAAAGACGGGCATGAACAGCAATACGAACAAAAAAAGCCACGAACAGCCCAATCTGCTGTTCGCGAACAAGCTATTATTGAGGCCCCATTCTAAACAAACAGGCGGCCGTTGCACGTCAAGCCAGACAGTCTGGCACCTGCAATCAATTCCCTTGGCAACTTAGGCAGGGATTGTCTGAACTCTGTCTGAACTCCTGCTGTTGCCCTGGAAACCCCAATCTAAGCCCAATTTGGCTTGATAGGCAGGTCTTCCTTTCAAGTGTGGAGCTCCAAATTTGTTACAAGGAAGCAAAGAGTAGGGGGGAGGGGGGCTCCCAGCTCTGGCTATGCAGACAGTGGAGAGGGAGAGAGACAGCTGCTGTTGGCATTTTGATAGAGAAAGTGCACTGGAGCTTGAATTTTCTTTGTGTGTGGTGTGGTAGGGATCTACCCCTTCAAGTTCCAGGGCTGCTGCCAGGCTCTGGGGCCAAGCTATTATTTATTATTGGTACCTTTCTTGGTGCCTACTCGGTCAGGTTTCTGGGAGTGGTGCAGTAGAGATCTTGACTTGGATGATGGCTGGAGGAGAGCCTGCTGGCCCCCACGAACAGCCAACCATGAACATGTTCGTGAATAGGGCCACGTTTGTGGTTGTTCGTGAGTCCCTGTTCATGGATGGCAACGAACAACGAACATCATGTTCAGGGTTTTTTTTCTGTTCGTGCCCATCTCTAGCCAGGACCCACTTTAAGCTGGTCACACTCCATAGAGGCCAATCACCCAGAGAGCCTAATCCCAGAAGTGTGTTGGTGGCTTCTACCCACAGCAGAGTATGCAGTGGTGTGATGTGCTAGGCACAGAGTTGCTCATCAAGGACTTCTGGATAGTGACACTAATTTTAAACTTTACTAGTGAGTAAACAGTAATCCTTGCCCAGTCTCACTTTTACATTGATTTATTTATTGTCTGCCTTTCTCACTAAGACTCAAGGCAGATTATATTATGGATCAATGATGATTTTGGAGACATTTCCTAGTGGCAGATAAAGAGAAGTAATGGAGCAAAGAAAGACAAAAAAAAATTAGGACACTGGTCTGAACCCCATCTTCCCACAGTCTTTTAGGAAACCTGCCATGATGGGATTTTCTTGCACATGTTTTCAACCTTGCTACTTCTTCAGCCCTATGATATTGCAAGTACAATCATTTTCACTTTAAAACATGTGATGTGTCTATGTTTATACAGCACATGCAGAAGAAAATATAAAATCAGAGAGATGATCAAGCCCTAGATTTCCTTCCTTGGCTGACTATTTTATTTTATTTGCCATATATACAATTTTTATTTTATTGTTGTTTTGATGTTTATGTATATGGTTCTCTGATTTTTAAAATGCAGGATATATATTTAAGTACAAAACTTTTCTGGTATCTTTAATTTCCACATTGGTCTTTAGTGGTCAAGCATATAAGAAACCAGAACTTGAATTTAAAATAACAAGGATATGTCTACAGTGTTGCTGCCTGGTAGGTCCCCAGAGAGTGACAAAGGCAAGTAATGGAAGAGGATACAGAAAGATGAAATTTTAATTAAAAAAGAGGGTAATCAAGTTTTGATTAAGATGTACTCTTGGATACCAGGGGCAGGGCTACAGTTAGCCTTTCTTGATAGGCGGGGTTGTCAACTTTCCAGCTGGGGTTTCAAAGAAATGAATGAAAATTAGTTACTTCCTCCCCATAACTTCTACTAGACTTTATGTCAAGAAATGTGTCTGTGAATTTATGAACATTTGTTGTCTGAACTGCATAAACTGAATAAGAACAGTTTTTATGCGCTTGTAATGAATATCTAATGTGCATAAATAGTTTCTCAACTTACCCGTACCTCATTCATTAAGCACCCTGCCATACTCAGACATGGTGGCTAAAAGTGAATTTTCGGGATGATTAAATTATAAGGGTGACAGTCATCTTGAATAACATCCAATTGGAATATTTTGTGAGCAGGCATCAGCCAGCACTGATTTTTTTAAATGAGATATTTTCCTATCCTAAAAACAAGTTGTTATTATTTAATGTCACAAATGAAAAAGCTTAGGGAGGGTAAAATTGTAACCCCCTCTCAGCTTGGTTGTGACCCTGATGAAGGAAAGCAACAGAAGCAGGTGTTGGTTGAAACAGTGAAATCAGAGAATCTGATAAAGATTTATAATCAAAAAATGAAAACTTAAAATAGTCTTGCTGGAGCAGCTGTGGCATCAGAGCACTCATTGCTTTTTAAAAAGTAGCTGGCTAAATTTATAAATCGGTGTACTAGGACAAGTTTTGCTATTACTCCAGTAGTGGTACACTGATGCGATGAATGTATTTTTCCCCCATAAGATTTTAAGTACATTTTTTGTTTCACTTGAAGCATTAAAAGATTATTTATATCAGAAAGCATACTACTGCTATAGAAAATGTTCTCTCTGGGAGGCTTAGTAGACTAGTTTTATTTTTAAGCCTATTACCAACAATGAGATTGGAAGGGAACTTTTGTCTGACTCAATTTAGCTGATGTGTTCTGGGATGGATTTATTATGCCTCTGTGACATTATAAAATAGATGGTGATACCATATCTTCCCCACTAACTTTTTAAAATTTTATTTATTGTATTGCTATTGGGAATGGTACCAATGGTATGATCCAGCATAGCTGCTGTACACGGAGTAGGTTGTGTGACTCAGGGCCAAGCTACACATGACAAATGACACTTGAACAGCAAGTGTATTTCTCCCTGTTCACTTGCCCTCCACTCAATCCACTTGCCGTTCAAGTGTCATTCGTCATGTGTAGCTTGGCCCTGAGACAAAATGAGCCTGTGGATGCCGGCATGGGAAGATAGAAGGGAATGAACAGAATGGTCATGCGGCTAAACAATCTGCAACCTAATGACAGTCTGTACAGAAGCAGCCCTGTGAGGCAATGATAGGCTCCCCTGGGGCTCTACTCTATGTTGTCTCAAAACAATTTTGGTGCATTCTCCGACCTACAGGCAGCAGGAGGGGGGGGGAGGAAGGGAAAGGAAGTAAGCTGCAGGCCTCAGCTTTTTCTTAGTGTGTGGTCCTTTTAAATTTTAAAGGGCCATTGTTTTCTATTGGAAGATGTGGCCTCCAAATGCAAGAGGTCAGGATTACCCCTACTGAAAATAGTAATTTTTTAACATGCAAAGGATGATGCACCACCAAATAACTGCAGCAGGGAATGCTCAAGCTAGTCTTGGTTTTGGAGGCTACCATTATTTCCTATGGGCAACACACCTGGCCTGTCTACCACTCATAAGAATTAACTGCACGATTATTTCCTAGCCCCAGAGGCTAGTTCTACTTTTAGTGGTCCCTCCAGCAGTTTGGAGGTGCATTGCCCCTTTAAGCCAGTTTGGTGTAGTATAATAAAACAGCATAATAAAACCAAGTTCAATTTATAAAATCCATTTATATAAACCCGCTTCTTTTCCTGCCTAGAAAAGCTCGCAAGCTCCGCTTTCCAAAAGGAGGCAGAGGTAGAATGCTCTTGTCCCAGTCACTATGAAATTCCAATAAAAATTTCATCAGAAATTTATTAATTAAGGTTTAATCATTTCAATTTATTAATTCAGGTTTAATTTGAATGGGCATTCTTGCAACTGAGATGCATCTATGCTGATATTAGAATTCCTCTACAGCTTCCCAAGTCCAAATTTCCATGTTTCTCATCAAATCTGTTGATGTGTAAAAGCAGTAAAAAATGTACTAAAGGAAATGCAAGAGAACAAATCTGCTCACTGTTAAGTTACATGATCCATTTTCATGCATAAAAGAAGAGAGGATACTATTTTCCTATGAAACATTATCTGTGTAACCAGCCTCTGAAAAACCTCACTTTTTCATACAGATTGCTTTAAAACTCTACATGCAACACAAAGTCTGTGTTAACTCTAGCCTCAAGGTAAGTAATTTCTGGTATATTCTTGCACTTCAGTTTTGCTGGCCTTCAGCTTGCTTGTTAGCTAGAGGTACTTTCTTGAGATTCTCTGAGCACAAACTCCCTAGAGCGAAAACCTGACATGACTCAGAGAGATCCATCAAACAATACCACTGGCTGTCTTTGCAACATCTATTTATTTACAAGTATACAAGCAGAGTAGATTGGAACCAAGCAAATTCCAAAAGCAAGGAGGCAGGATAGCCATTCAAATTCTCAAAGAGCAACATTTGCATATTATTTTATTTATTCATTTAAGTTATTAACAGTGCAATCCTAAGAACACTTGCTTGGAAGTAAGCTCCATTGAATCGACTTGAGTACGATTCTGAGTAGAACTCCTTAGGACTGCTCTCTAAATCTGCACTCTCAGGCAATATATTCTGGAGGCAGCTTTCAGGTTCAACAACTGGGCCGAACCCATTTTAAAAAATTAAAGTGAACCAGAAACTACCAATAATACATTAATAAAACTGTCAGTACAGCCAGAAACAGTAAAACTGTCGATAATAAAAAAAAACTTAGCATTATAAATATAACACAGAAACAGGAAACAATGTAGGAAGCAGAAGAATCAATCTCTTCAGGACAAGGGAGGAGGATAAAAATCACATTTCAACAGAAAACGAAACAACCAAAAGGTAAAAGAATTCCATGAAAAAATAGGAATGTGTTTGCCTTGCACCTGCAGCCTAATAAGCTTGGCACCATACAAACCTCTCTGGAGAGGCAGTTCTATAAACAAAGCACCACAAGTGAGAAGTCCCTGTACTTGTTACTCAGCCACCTCAGTTTGTAAGGTATGAGTACACATAGGAGAGCCTCTGACAGGCAGGCTCAGTGGGAAGAAGACCAATCATCCATCAGTTTGGTTCACAGCGTATTTGCAGGTTGCAGTCAGTACAGTCACAAGTTCAATAATCTTTTTGCCAGTGTTTGATCAGTTTGGTTATGTTCCATTGTGTAAAAAAATTGTGTTAAAAAGATGATTTTACACGCATATTCTCATACTGCTTTCCTGCTGCTTCCTCTCATCTTCTACCACTTCCTTATCTTCTCTTCATAGCATTCTTTAAATATGCAAAATAATAACATTTCGGGGGATTCTTAATTTGGCTACCTGGCTCAGTGTATGGTAATGGCAAAGGCAGGGCAACTGTCTAGATCGAGAACAATTTGCACATTTGTCTTTTGCACTGACTTATGGGAATTGTAGAGGGCTTCTTTTTTCTGGAGATGATGTAAACAATGCATCCAGACAGCACGGTTGCCAGGTGGAGGTCATTTCTGAGTGGCCTATTCTCGAAAAATAGCCACTTCAATTACTCAGACTTGAACTTGGGGGATATGTGCCTTTGCCAGTGACTGACAAGTTTCTGTACACTAAATATATTGGCATAAAGGCTACCACAAGCAGCAACACATAATTTATAAATGTAACCAATTTACCAAGGCACAACCCAGCCATGAGCCAGTAGCACACAAAGCTAGAGAACAGCTGTGCTGCAGGGGCTGGTGCGTCAAACTAGGATCTGGAAGATTCAGGTTCGAATCCCTGCTCTCTCGTGGAAGTTCACTGAATGATGTTAGGCCACTCACTCTCCCTCTGACTACTCTACTTCACAGGGTTGTTATGAGGAAAGGAGAACAATGTTATAAACCGCTTTGGATTTATTTTTAAAAGCTTATAGAAGCAGCTACGGTGCAAGTACAAAGCTGCTTGCTGTAGGATATGGTTCAAACATTGATTAAAACATTTAGGCAATCCAATGAGGGGGCTGACTCATGTGAAGCCAATAAGTTTAATTACAGTAATATTGAATTTCAATCACTTTTTGGTGTCCTTTGCAGCAACCCTGATTCTCATCCCCCTAGCAGTGGTGGGGAATCCTCTGCTTCCAGCTGGCGCTTCCCACCAATACTCTGCTGGCTGGCGGGGGGGGGGGGGGGAGGGTAGAAAACTAGATGGAGCATGGGCAGTGTGGTGGCACACTGACATCACTCCCTGTGTACTAGAAAGTGATATCAGCACATCCCTGGGGGACACCAGGGACACTCTGGAATTTGGGCAAATCTCCATGTTCAGCAAACCATCTGCTTATGGAAAGCAGAACACAAGCTTTGCTGAAGGATGTTGAACATCCCTAATAAACATTCCAGCCTGCAGGTTTTCCATTTGCATCACAGACTGATTGAAACAACACACAGTTTATGTGAATACAAAACATTTGATGAACACACATAGGTATCTGAACTGAATGCATGTTTCTTTCTTCTTCCCTTTTCTCCTCTTCTTCATCTTCCCCTGTAGTCTACTGTGTCGTATTTAAGACAGTGAGATAGTCAAGGTAGGGGGTCTGTCTTTTGTTTGCAAAGCATTATGCACCTAGAGGATAATGCTGGTGGTGAAAGACAGAAAGACAAATCAAGGAGCTTGCAATAGGGTTGTGCTTATCAAAAATTCCTGAGCCGAAGATAAACATTAAAATCACTGTTTTAAATCATGAGCTTGATTTTTCAGAATAACACAAATCCAAAAAACCTGGTTTTCTTTTCACGTTCTGATGCTTATGAAGCTCAGAAGCATGAACACACGTTTCCTTTTATTCTGCGGATTTCCTGGACAATGGCATCTTTCTCTCTTTGTCTAATTTGCTTGAAACTTACTTGACATTCATCTGCAATTTTGGTGATATTTTGTTGAAAAACAACGGCTTCCCCCCCACCCAAGTCCACAACAGGGAATAATGGAAAAATCATCAATCTCATTCCTTACTTTGTTAAACAGACCACAGCAAAAGGAAGCATGGCAAATGGAGAATTTTCAGGGGGAAATAAAAAGTTTTTTATTGTTAGCCAGTCACTGTAAGAGCAGCAAAATGAAATGAAAGCGAACCGGGTTGTTTTTCAAATGTCAGTGCCCTTCTGGAGCTCCCCTGCTACGTTGCCACCATTTTAGAAATCAGTAGAGATGAGCGTGGCAATGCAGAGCGGGACCTACTTTGTGGATCTTAAAATTGACCACTGTTGTTCAATCTGTTTGACACTAGAGAGGTTTCTATATTGGAGGACTGTGTTTTGTGCAAATTTGATGCCATTTTATCTTTATCTTTATAAACAGCTGCCAAGACCCTTGAATCGATCGGAAATAATAGTTCAGAAGAAAAAACACATGGTTTTGACTCTTATACCAGTAATATTCTACCTGAAAGTAAGCAATCACAGTTAAAAAAAAAACCTTCAAAAGTCAGAATCAGAAATTACAATGAAAATTTTCTTGGTGCAAATTCCTAGTGTGCAATGCAGTGCTGTTTCAGGGAACCAATATTAAGAAATTGTCAGTAAGGCCAACAAATGTATGAATCAAAAACATTTGGGGTGTAAATCAAGAGGTGCACTATATTCCACAGACTCATAGGCACTTAAACCATGTGTAAGTTTTATTAAAATCTGAAAACTTTTCAACTGTATTAATCTTTGATGCCTTCCAGTCCTAACTCAAGACAGCATTAAGTATATGTTTTAACTGTGAACATATGGCTAAATTTTATTTATTATATATGAGACAAATATTTTATAGTAGTAAACTTTGAAGATATTCAGATATTTCTTCTATCCTGGAGATAGCTGATCTTGTTGTTAAGAGGACAAACTAATTGATTTTTGCCGTGCTGAAAAAAAATTATAGGTGCACTTTGAAAAAAAAGTCTCCGATCATGCTGCTTTCACTAACAAGGATCCTGGTTTAACATCATTCATTTAACCATGGTCATTATAATTCTGAGTAGGGCTGCACCTGCAGCTTTAGATAAGACCAGAATTGGAATGAATCCGGCTGATTTAGGTCTCAGACTTCTAGCACACATTACATTAAATGTGTGTTTTGCATTTCCCACATTTTTAGTTCAACTGTAAAATAGGTCTCAGCTAGAATTTACATTTGGTTTTAAAATGGATATCTTTCTAGCCTGCATTAAGAAAATTCAGATGCACACTTCCAGTACAAATGGAAGTTTCAGTAGTGCATTCAGTAAACACTATTTCATTCCTCATTTTAGTAATACAAATATATTTAATCCAGAAATTATATAATAATCTCACTGCTCATGTGGCCTCAAGGGGCAACAAACAAAGGAGGCATCCATCTGTCCAGAGGAGTGAAGCAGGGCTGACTGTTCACTACTCTTTTATTCAGTCTCTATATTGATGACTTGATCCCATTGATACTCTATGCAGTTGAGGCTTTCCTTCTCTCTAGATCACTGGTGGGTCTGCATAGATTGCTAAAAGCATTTCAGAACTAGTACACTGGAGAGGGCTTTGTAATAAATTGGGAAAAACTTCAAGTTATGTGAAAAACTTCAAATTATGCTTTGCGCAGGGCCAATTCAACTTGTTGGGGGCCAAAATTAGTCCCTGTGAAGCCTAGGAGCTTGCCCGCCACTGAGTGCAATGATGTCACTTGTAGAAGTGATGTAATTGGGCCCGCCAGGGAGCATGCCCACTGCACACTTGCACAGGAGGTTCTTTGCCTTCCAGGCCCATTCTTCATGCCTTTCCTCCCTGCTGGTCAGTTAAGTGGTGGCAGGGGGCAGACACTGGAGATGGAGGATTCCCACCCCCACCAGGGGACTGGCAGCCCTAGTGGGGGTAAGGAAAAGGAGAAAAAAGGAGAGGAGAAGGAATGGGGAAGGGGCAAAAAGACCAATCATTACACAGTGGGCGAATCAAAGAAAAGCAAATGGAAATCTGTTTGGGAGTCAAAGCTGACATGAAATTGCATTGGAAAAAAAGGCATAGCAAATACACATTCAAAATTAAGGGAAACCCTGAGATATGATTGAGGTGACTGCCAAATGTACCGAATGCTGAACAGATTCTATAAAACAGCCAACACAATTCGGGGCTGAACAAATGGCAAACAGCCTATACAGAAAGGGTCCTCATTGTGCATAAGCTTTTGATCCTTTTTTTGATCTCTTTGATAGCAATAACTAACTAGGTTAGGACTAGGGATCCAGATTTTTAACCTGTTTCACTACACTTCAAGTTCGGGATCCAGGTTTTTAACCCGAATTGGTCTTGATTCGGGATGTTTAGGCATTCCCGAGTCAGCCTCAGCATTGCTGAAGCAATTCGGGAATGCCAAAGCAAAGCTTACTGAAGCGCTTCAGAATGCTTTAGTAAGCTTCAGGTAGTGCGGAAGCAGTTTTTCCCTTGCCATTCCTAAAGAACAGCAAGAGGAAACAGTGCTTCCTTGGCTAGTGGGGATTTCTAGGTGTCTGGGAGTGGCAGTTTGCAAGAAAAATGCACCAAATTTAAAAGGGCCCCTCTCCTAATCCTCTTCTCATGACCACCCAAGTTTCAGGGAGATTGGACTTCAAGAGGGCATGTTATGGCCCCCCAAATAAGATGACCCTATCCACCGCCAATTTCCATTCCCTATGGGAGAAATGGTGGGGTGGTTCTTAGGTGACTGGTGGTGGCATTTTGCAACCAAAATGCACTGGATTTTCAGAGGATATGTACCCACCTGCCCTCTCACAAGAAAAATGCACCAAATTTAAAAGGGCCCCTCTCCTAATCCTCTTCTCATGACCACCCAAGTTTCATGGAGATTGGACTTTGGGGGGCCATGTTATGGTCACCCAAAGAAGGTGCCCCTATCCATCACCGCTCTCCCTTTTCCCTATGGCCGATGGGAGGGGGACAAGGGGGTTGGAGTAAGGTGAGCCAGAAGAGGGAGGAGGGAGGAGGATCTGGGAAAAGACAGATGAATCTGAGAGAGGCCAATGCTGCAGCAGCTCTCCTTCCAGCTAATGGCGATTCTCTGGAAGGAGAGTGCCTTTTTAAAAATGCTGCAAGGATTTAAATTGGTGGATGAGCATTTTCTTTGGGGAGCTATAATATGCCCCCTTGAAGTCCAATCTCCTTGAAACTTGGGTGGTCATGAGAGGACAGGTAGGTGTATGTCCCCTGCAAATTTGGTGCATTTTACATACAAAATCCCACCCCCAGTGATCTAGGAACCCTCTCCCCCATTTTCCTCATAGGGAACAATGGAGATTGGCAGTGGCTGGGGGCACCTTATTTGGGGGGAGCATAACATGGTCCCCCAAAGTCCAATTTCCCTGAAACATGGGTGGAAGAGAGAGGAGGATTGGGAGAGGGTCTCTTGCAAAATTGGGATTATTAGGGAAGAAAATGCCCACCCAGACAGTTGGCTAACCGAAAGCGGCGTTTACCATTGGAAACAATGGCCAAATCCTAAGACATAAAAGACTATGTGTGTTGCCGATAATTCACTTTTTATCCCTGCACATGTGCAGTATGCCATGCATACATAGTATGGGGGTGGGAAGAAACATGTGGGGACAAAACAGTTTGCCTCCCTGGTGCCTCCTCAAAGCCTCCACAGGCCTGGAAATGTCCAGTGCGGCAGCAGGAAGGCCTGGCGCCATGGTGCTGGGCCTTCCTGCTGTCTTGGGGCTTTCAGAGGCCCAGGAAGACCCAGCCCAGTGACAAGTAGACCCAGCACTGCAGCGCCCAAGCCTTCCCACCTGCGAGGAGCCCGCTGCCACGGCCCACCACCTAGGAGTCCACTGTCACTGCCCATCACTACCAAGGAGCCCAATGCTACATGCTACCTCCAAGGATCCCACCCCCTTGGGGCCGAGGAGCCCGCTGCTGCCTGCCACCACCAAGAAGCCTGCCCTCCGGCACTGAGGAGCCTGCCTGCTCATCCAGCACTCAGTTGAGCAGGGAGAAAGTGGGCGACCTGCTTTCTCCCTGCCAGCTGATCCACAGGCACCAGGGGCAGGGGGCAGTCTTGGGAAGGCCCAGTGCAGCTCTCCAGAGGCTCAGGAAGGCCTGGCACAATGGGCTGGGAGCGCAATGGGCAGCTAGAGCCATGCCTCAGTCCCTTGAGCCAGCAGGGGCCAGGCAGAGAGCAGGAGGATGGGAAGGAAGGGCCTGGGGCTGAGGCCACCCCAGCAGGTGTCTGGAGTATAACACCTGGGCTTCTTCCCGCTCCCTCCCTCCAGACAGCTGCACTAAGCTGCAGAGAGCCCAGTAAAGCCCAGTAAAGCCCATCCCCTCCTGGCTCTCCTCCATCCCCACAGGGATTCCAGTGGTTCCCTGGAGGAGAGGCTCGCTGAAGCTGGCAGGGGAGACCTGGTATGGCTTCCGAAAGAGGCGCATGGAGAGGCCCTTAGGAGGATTCAGCAGGGCAGTGGCAGCCAGCCAGGGATGTACAAAAAGGAATGACAGGATTGCTTGCTGGAAATAACAGGAGAAGCTTGAAGGCCCATTGGAGAAAATGGGAGTCCAGAATGCCAATTTACTTGCATGGGCTCCATTGAAAAGCATTACAGCACCAAAAAAGTTGTAAAGAAAATGCAGAATGGATTTCCATAAAGGTCTCTGGGATAGATAGATTACTCTGGGACTAGTAGTAGTAGAAGCGTTCTTGAACTAGAATGACAGGCCCCACAATGGAATGGCAGCCCCTGGGAGTAACAGAAGTGTTCATGGACTGGAATGACAGATTGCAGAGTAGAATGACTGCTCCTGGGAATAGGCTTTCCCCTAATTCAACAGTGAGTACAGCACCGAAGTATTTTGTTTCACTTTTCTATTGGCTTGCTAGGTGTCATTGTTGCATTGACATAGCAGCACCCTGCCCATCACCCTCAGCCATGCCAATCATCAGGGTCTACATAAGAAGAAGGGCTCTTACCACTGCACTCAAAGGCAGAGGGAGGGCAAATGGGGGAGAGGGAGGGAGCCAGCTGGAGCGGGAGGTGAGCAGAGGGAAACTGGTGCACAAGGGTGTGCATCTCTGTGTTAATCTTTGAAAGGGTGTGTTAATCTTTGAAACTCCCCATCTTAGCAGCTGCTGCAGGGCCTTGGGAGGGTGAGGAGGCTGAGCCAGCCCTACAGGGCAATGGCAGGGCCTAACCTGAGAGAACACTTGCCACCAGGAGGGGACCCGCCAAATCTATTTTCTGGAGCCTGTTGTATTTGTTCACTCAATGGGCATTGTTTCTAGTCTTCCTTATTAAGCCTGAATTGGTTTAAATACCCAAATCCTTTGGAGGTGCTTACCCCTAGTTAGGACTACACTGGATAAAATGGTTTCAAGACAAATCCCTTCCTTCTGTCCCCATCATGCTCCTTTTTGCCTAGTACTGCATACTAACAACAGAAAGAAAGGGGGTTCACTTCCAAAAATTGATACACCAAGGAAAAAAGAAGTGAAGAGGCACATTCATGAAAATGCTCACAATTTACACATATACAAGTTACAAATACAAAATCCACAGTTCATACAAAAATAAACGTTCAAAGTCCCAATAGGAATCAATCTTTCACCACAATGGGTAAGTATACAGTTCCCGGAATTTCAAGCAGTGACGTGACGCGTTGTCTGAAGGACAGCGCTCCAGGTAAGTAAGTAGCAAGGTAAGTAGATGGCAATGAGTACGAGCCGGCAATATCTCTTCGCTCATTTCAGACCAAAATGTCTTTCCTCAGGCCACAATGTCTGAAATTGACAATATACAATAATGCTACAGATATCACGTCAATAACACAACAAAATTACATAGTCACACACCGTTCTTTTACTTACATCGAAGGGAAATTAGTTCGGTTAAATCAGTTAAATCACCATTCCGCATCAATAGCTCCATAAATTTCCAAGTAAAGTCCCAGTCCCTCCGCAGCCATTTAACTAATCTGAAGGAACACACCCTAATCATTTTTAAAGTCCCATTGCACTTATTCCCATTCGAAGTTTATCAATTATTACGTGCATTTTTAATTAATTTTCTGAGGTTGCAATGTAACCAAACTAACCGAACTAATTTCCCTTCGATGTAAGTAAAAGAACGGTGTGTGACTATGTAATTTTGTTATTGACGTGATATCTGTAGCATTATTGTATATTGTCAATTTCAGACATTGTGGCCTGAGGAAAGACATTTTGGTCTGAAACGAGCGAAGAGATATTGCCGGCTCGTACTCATTGCCATCTACTTACCTTGCTACTTACTTACCTGGAGCGCTGTCCTTCGGACAACGTGTCACGTCACTGCTTGAAATTCTAGTACTGCATACTGGCAAAATTCCAAAGTATTCCAGCCTACCTAACCTAACCATACTGAAAAATATTAAATTATATGGGCTGGATGAAATGCAAACCAATCGTGTTTTCATAGGAGCCACATTTTTCTATCTCCCCCCTGCCAAAATCACATTGAGTTTTGTGATACCACTGTTTCTGAATTCCATCCTACAAAATTCAAATGGTTTTGCTGAAATCCATTGTGCAGTCCACTATAAAGGTTTCTGTACAATTTCATCAATTGACATGTATTCTCATGAGTTTTACAAGTTTCCAGTATTGTAACTCATGGATAAGAGCAGACTTTCATGCCTTGGTATCTCTTATAATCTTCGTATCTCAAATGCAACCTCCAGCAATTTGTCCACAAAATGCTTATGCAGCTTTTTAGACTACAAACCCTTGATGCACATCAGCGCTAAATATGCACACGTGAAAGCGCGGATGTAGTCTTAAAATTCCAAATTTCATGGCACATTAGACCTGTGAATGCATGCATGAAAATATTTTGGCCTTTAATTGAAGCAAACGGTTGGCAATATTGAACAAATAGCAATAGTCATTAAACTGGTAGAAATGGCAATTGGTAGAGAGATATCCCACAGCCTGAGACCTGGAAAATAGAATTGGAAACAGGATTCCTTCTGCAGATGTTTCAACATCATTCATCATATGGCATAAAAAGTAGTAAGTATTCTTATGCTTCTGGTCACCATCATGTATGATAGAATTGCAGAATGAAATCGCAGTGTGTTTATTCACAGTCAGATTTATGGAAATAAGTAAATCCAGTGAAAGATTTTCATGTTTATTTCTTTTCAGTGAATTTAAATTACATTGGCTTGTTTTTCACTGACAAAAATGTAATTGGTGAGATCAAACTTGGAAAATCATGTCACAGCTTGTTAAGGTAAGAACAGGAAGCATGGGCATCCAGACAATACTGCTTCTAAATGAGAGTAAAATCTGTAGAATTATATAATCATATCTTTATCTTCACCTTGATTTCCTTCTACATAATACATTTCTCAGCTTGTCAAGTGGAGACAGTTAAGGGCATTGTCTCAGAAACTGGTTTTCTAAAAATGTAGGCTCTTTCTTAACTGGTTTGAAGCTGTTCTGTCCAACTTCCCTTTCAATATAGATTACACTAAAGCACTTTTGTTAACACAAAGTCTCACATGGTCTTAATTCTAAAGTCTCCCCCAGAGAACAATAAAATGGCAACAATAAAAGATACTCGATGATGGGTGATTCTTATGAGCTGTTTTATGGAATTGGTTGTCAGCAGTGCATTAATAGGCAGCTGATGCTTCCTGGGAAACATTGAAATGAAATAAAAGCCTGTGTGTATCACTTTCAAAGACTTTATGTTTTGTTCTAGTTTAAAAAGGCAAATTCAACAAACGAGAATCTTAAAAGTTTGTCTGATTCTCCTGTTGATTCACTATTTGAAATCATAATTCCCTGTTGCCTATAAGGTTCCAGACAGATCTTTTTTCACTTTTGCTTTATTTTAAATTAAGAGCTTTATACACAATTACGCAAAAAACTAACTGAGAAACCAAAATAACAAACCATACAAACAAAAAAGAAAAGAAACATAAAGGATAAATAAACGCTATATAAATTAAAAGGAAACTTCCGATTTTCTCTGTGACAAAAACATTTGCCTTTGTATACTCTTAAAGTTCCAGTTAGTGGAGCTGGCTTCTGAAAATAGTTTAATGAGGATTTTACATTTACATGCAGGATAATACAAAATATATCAAATATGTTAATTTTGTTCGGTTGACAAACCTGTAAAAGAGTACTGTTTTGAAGGTGTATGTTCTTTGTTAAATCAGGAGGATCGTGGATGCATTTTAACTCTCCCCAGGGTACTATAATATTGGACAATCCTCAGCTCAATTCAGTCTTTGTTTTAGTATCCATTCTATTAGGTTTTTTAAAAAAGATAAGATCAAATTTAGAGGCCACCATAGAATATGGGACTATTACAGTTCAGTTGGAATGGTCATAAAGCTGATAGGCTGGGAAGTTGGTAGGCAGAGCTAAAGAAAGGTAGATGAATAAGGACTATTTATCTATCACATCTTGGGGTCCAAATACCAAGCTCATTGTACAAACATCTCTGATAGGTCAATTCATGGGCTTTGACTTGAAGGCCACTCAGATTAATAGTGACTGGCAACTACTGAAAAGAAAACTAAAGAAAAAGTAAAATAGCCACTCTGGAGGCTGTATGACAGTGAGAACAAGTAAATAAAAATAAACACTATCCAAATCCCAAGGTAAGGGGATATGAATAAAATGGATTTTATGAGATGTCATTGCCTCAATAATAAGTCAGGAAATGAACAAGAATAAACTAAAGAGAGTTAAAGTTCGGGTCAGCCAGCCAAACAATATGGAGCTACCATTGGGAGAGGAGAGTCAGTTATAGCAGAGCCCACTTAATTGGCAGCACCCTGTCAGAAATGTCTGTTAGTGAACTGAGCATTTTGAACCGTTTCCTATGCATATATTGGTGCTGGAAGTATGACTGAGGTTCTGAAGTGAGCATGAGTAGCAAGGTCTTATCATTACAAATTGTCCCATGAAGATGCATTAGAGTCACCATTAGCTAGGACAGAATGTGTGATTTTAGTAGAAAGTGAAAGACCTGTGCAGTGGGAAGCTGATGCTAAAGTGCATTAGTTAACAGCTGTTACCTGTGGATAGTCTGAGTGAAGTTAAGCTGAAGCTGCTTTATTTCCCCCATTGAGCAGGTCATTAAAGTTTATTTATCCCTTTTTAGTGCTTCTGAAATTCAGTGGCACACAGCAATTTTGTCCTGAACTCCATCAGGTAACAAAATTTGTCCATAACAAAGAAGTATAGCATGGTCCTCAACTTCCAGGTCATAGAGTCCTCCTGAATGGAGCAAAACACCAAATCAAGTACATGATCTGTTGCAGGGGACAGCCAGACCTAACTTGAAACAGATCCAAGGATGTCATTAAGGCCATGAAATCCTAAGGCACACCAGACAAAGAGGCCTTGGCATGGATGCTGAAGTCTCCCACAATGGCCTGGGCTTCAGAACACTTTCTGTCACTTTCCCATCAGTTGTTGCCATGTGTAATGCCTTCATATTGGTGGTCCCTGGCCCCAGGGAGGCCCACCTGGCCTCAACCAGAGCCAGGGCTTTTTTGATCCTGGCTCCAGCCTGGTGGAACTCTCTGTCCTTTGAGACCAGGGCCCAGCAGGATTCATTATCGTTTCGCCGGGCCTGCAAGGCAGAGATGTTCCACTAGGCATATGGTTGAGGATGGGCTTGGCCTCCGCCAGCCAATAAAAAAGAGGGAGAACATAACATCAGTCCTCCCTACTAGGATTGTCCAGCATCTTGCTTTGTTAAGTAGCAATTACTGACTGCTGCCATCTGGTTATTATATTGTTGTATACTGTATGTTTTTAAACTTTTTATGGTTTTACATTGTATGAATTATCTTTAATGTGTTTTTAAATCGTTGTAATCCACTCTGAGCCCTTGTGGGGAGGGTGGAATAAAAATCCAAAGTAAATAAAAATAAATAAATAAAACAAAATAAATTTATTGGTGAGCAGGTCAAGGAATCATGAGATCCTTCAAAGTGCAGATAATGGGTCTTTACAGGTATGTGGATCAGAGCATGCCATCTGAGTGGGTTCTAGCTCTGGAGTCTTCAAACCAATCACCTAATAGATCGGTGTTATGGCCAAAACTTGGAACTTCTGAAGCTTGTGGTATCAACCATCTTGAACTCTGCAGCCTTTCTTTGTGTCAATGTTTGGGTCAGTACTCAGTAGTACTCATATTCTGGATCATACTAGGAACTTGACTCTTCCAGGTTTTGTGTCCACTTGTGTGTGTGTGTGTGTGTTATATCATCAATCTTAAGTTTCTCCTGTATCAATTTACTACATATAAATAGTTTTGGCAAGTTATACCTTGAGGACTATTTCAGTGTGTGTGTGTGGCAGGGGGGGGGGAGTTATTTACAGGTATAGTATATTTTAATCAAACATTGTCAATAATATTACAAATTTTTATGAGGTTCCTTCACTATGCAAACTATGCTTTGCACAATTATTCTGATAGTAATGACAATATGAACCAGATTTACATGGAAATACCATCAGCTCCTACACTGTTAATGAGCAGTGTTTGTTCACACACAGGTCACATACAAGCAAAACAATATCAATTTATTTAAAAGCTCTGCCAACTGAAATGATTTGGCAGACTTAAATAATCACAGCAGGCAGCAGGAGTAATACTAAATATGCCAGTTTAGCACATTAGCTTAATAGCATGATCCCTTCAGGGGAATTGTGCAAGGATATAATTGTTTAGACTGTCCTTAACACTTTTGTATGTTTACGAGCTGTTTAAAATTGAAGACTGACAATGAGTACAACATTTACTGTTTGTTCAACCAGGATGCAGGGAGAGGACATGTCAGATCCTTTGTACATAACCTTTGTGCTCTTTTAAGAAATATAATACATTCTTTTGATTTGTTTAATTGCACTGAAAATATCGAGGCATCTGTGAAGTTACACTGGAAAGGATCCAAAGAGGCCCTTCTCCATGTGGAAGACATCTTCTGCATAAAAAGAATGAAAAAGACAGTGCTTGTGCAAGTGGAAAATGAGGATTTCTACCGAATCTACCTAGCATAGCACTACTCTCACTCTTACATTTGTGAAATAATGCTAGTTCCTATTTTCTTTTCTTTTTAAAAATTTTATAAAATCCATTGCCCTGGGCGTTCACAATGCTTTGTTTTAATTAAGCAGTCAGACTCCCCTGGTCCATGCCAGTTCTAAGTCAGCTGCTATGCACCCTGCAGCGGGGGAGGGCCGGGCGATGCCCATTGCAGCTGGGCGGATCCACAGGAAGGGCCCAGTGTGCATCCAGTGTCACTGCCATGCCCCCCCCCCCGGGGCAAGGAGGGTCAGTGCCTCTTCCAGCCACGGTGCACACCCAGCCCTGTTTTGTGTCCCAGCCCGACAGGCCCAGCCCTCGAAGCCAAACCTTATCCTGAAGTTACGGATCAGGCTTGCTGTTCCAACATGCCAGAGGCCACCTTGAAGACCTGCTGCAGATATGGATATGGCCCTGTGTGAGATTTACACCCTCTCCTCCTATTTTCCTTCTACTCACAATTTTTATAATTTTTACCATGATGGGAAAATATAGGTTTTAAGGAAAAATTCTTCTTCAGTGTAAATTACGATACATATAATTGAACTTTGCAATAGTCAGTCAAATGCCTTCCCACATACTCACCATTTCCACCTCCCTAATAGGGAGGCAAAGGGCAATGATGTGCAACTGCGATTCAAGGGTAGGCAATCAGTGAGCTCAGACTGGAGTAACTCTTCTTAGGACTGCACTGTGAGTCCGCCTCCTCACTCAACAGAAAGCTGTCCCCTCAAGAGCTCATCCCATTGATCCTCTCTCACACACAAAAACAGAATAATGCTGAACAGACAGATGCTTAGGAAAACAGAGGTATCACTGTTTTGTCTGTATTTGTGCTATCTGTGGTGACAATGTTAAAGCAGAAAAAGTTGCAGTATTTTTTTTCCAAAATAAAATTGACTAAAAATGTAGTGATTCTGGGCTTTAAATTTGTGGGAATTAAAATTTAGATTTTGTGGGATCAAATTTTAGACTTTTCTTTGAATTGTATGCATAGCCACCATAGTGATAAACCAAGATTATCACTAAGCTATAAGACTTTAGAAAGCAATATATCCAATTGCAGTAATAAAACATAGAATAAAATGTGATTTTATATTACATTTCATATTCTATAGCCCTGTGACTCAGTGATTCCTTTTATATATTACTATGCTCCCTTAGTCATGCATTAGTAGTTTTGAGTGCCTTTTTTATTAAGTTTTCATGCTATAACAAAACCATTTTGGTTAGAAATGAATAGAGACATTAACTTTACACTAGAACGTTTACTGGAACTCAGGCCACTTACCTCACTGCTGGATACGTTCACCTTTCCTAGAACTTCTTGAAAGGACCTTATGAGCCTTGGCAATAGCTTAATGGATAATTATTCAAAGGTAGAAGGCAATAGTTATACCACACATTGAAAGATGAAGTAGACCTTGTAGTTCAAGAAAGAATTGCCTTTAATAGACAAGAAACAAATGTGAAATATTATATTTGATCTGAATTTGGGGGTTTACTTAGATATTAACATGTATTACATACTCTTTTTCATTTTTTAAATTTTATTTATTTATTTTTATAGTCTGTCTTTCTCACTGAAATGCACCATGGATTACACAGTATAAATTACGGTTTCTGCAGGAATTATGTACCATTTTTTTTATAAGAACATAAGAACATAAGCAAAGCCATGTTGGATCAGGCCAGTGGCCCATCCAGTCCAACATTCTGTCACACACAGTGGCTAGAAATCCAGTGCCATCTAAAGGACTGTCAGTGAGGCCAGGACACCAGAAGCCCTCCCACTGCCTTCCTTCCAGCACCAAGACAACAGAGCACCACCTCCCCACAAAGAGAATACCATCTATCTCCTGTGGCTAATAGCCACTGATGGACCTCTGCTCCATATATTTGTCCAGTCCCCTCTTGAAGCAGGCAATGCTTGTAGCTGCCACCACCTCCTGTGGCAACGAATTCCATGTGTTTATCACCCTTTGTGTAAAGTAGTATTTTCTTCTATCTGTTCTAACCCGACTGCTCAATAATTTCATAGAGTGCCCACGAGTTCTTGTATTGTGAGAAAGGGAGAAAAACACATCTTTCTCGACCTTCTCTAACCCGTGCATTATCTTGTAAACCTCTATCATGTCTCCCCTCAGTCGTCTTTTCTCCAGGCTAAAGAGCCCCAAGCGCCTCAATCTTTCCTCATAGGGAAAGTGTTCCAACCCTTTAATCATTTTAGTTGCCCTTCTCTGTACTTTTTCCAGTGCTATGATATCTTTTTTAAGGTGTGGCGACCAGAACTGTACACAGTACTCCAAATGAGGCCTCACCATCGATTTATACAGAGGCATTATGATACCGGCTGATTTGTTTTCAATCCCTTTCCTAATAACCCCTAGCATAGCATTAGCTTTTTTTATGGCAGTCGCACACTGTGCTGACGTTTTTAGTGAGTTATCTATCATGACTCCAAGATCTCTCTCTTGGTCAGTCTCCGCCAGTTCAGACCCCATCAACTTGTATTTATATTTTGGATTTTTGGTTCCAATGTGCATTACTTTGCACTTGGCTACATTGAACCTCATTTGCCACATGGATGCCCACTCTTCTAGCCTCGACAGATCCCTTTGGAGTGCCTCACAATCCTCTCTGGCTTTCACCACCCTGAACAATTTCGTGTCATCTGCAAATTTAGCCACTTCACTGCTTAATCCCAATTCCAAATCATTAATAAACAAGTTAAAAAGCATTGGACCCAATACCGACCCCTGTGGCACCCCACTGCTCACCACCCTCCACTGTGAGAAGTGCCCGTTTATACTCACTCTCTGTTTCCTATTAATTAGCCAGTTTTCGATCCACAAGAGGACTCGGCCCTTTATCCCATAGCTACTGAGCTTACTTAGGAGCCTTTGATGAGGAACTTTGTCAAAAGCTTTCTGGAAGTCAAGATAAACAATATCTATCGGGTCTCCCTTGTCCACTTGTTTGTTCACTCCCTCAAAGAACTCTAACAGATTGGTGAGACAAGATCTTCCCTTACAGAACCCATGCTGAGTTTTCCTCATCAGCTTTTGGTCATCAATGTGCCCACTAATTTTATTTTTGATAATAGTTTCCACCAACTTACCCGGTATTGACGTCAGGCTGACTGGCCTGTAATTTCCCGGATCTCCCCTGGAACCTTTTTTAAAGATGGGGACAACATTAGCTACCTTCCAGTCCTCAGGAACAGATGCAGAGTTTAATGACAGATTACATATTTTTGTGAGGAGATCTACAAGTTCACACTTGAGTTCTTTCAGAACTCTTGGATGTATGCCATCTGGGCCCGGTGATTTATCAGTTTTTAAATTATCTAGCAGTCGCATAACCTCCTCTCTCGTCACCTCAATGTGACTCAGGTCTTTCTTTTTTCTAGATTGGGCTCCCACAGGACTCTGTGGGATGACAGTAAGTGCAATTCCACCTGGGCATATGCCTCCGTGTGGTTCCCTTGTCACTTAGGAGTAAGCAGACCCTGACAGCTGCCCAACTGGGCTTGTCCCCCAAGATCCCTTAAGGGGATCCCCAGCTATGGTGAAACAGTACACACAGGCCGTGTTTCCTCGAAATGGATCTGTGCTCAATGCCCAAACCACCACAAGAGCTAAAAAATGACTCCGGCCAAAGCTCCTAGAGCTGAAACCAACCCCGCAGCCTGTCCTGCACATCCCATAACCAAATGTCCCCAGCTGGACAGTTGCACCTTGTTGGGATGGTACAAAGCCTCTAACCAAAAGGAAATGACTAGATGGTAAATGACACAATTCCCCATCACTTCTACATAGGGTGTGATGTTCTGCACAACCTGCCATCTTGACAAGTCCTCTTTCACAGGTGAAAAGGCCTCCAGCCACAAGCATCTCTCTAGCAAGTCCAACCACAGCAACTGCTGCTAAGTCCCCAAGCCCTCCAAGATTGCTTGTGATAAGTTAAGCATGCTGCGAGCCCAAATCATTCTTCCCCAGCTGAATAACCAGGGGGCCAGGAGGTTGCAAGAAGGCATCCCAACAGCTGCCCCTCTTGCCAATCCACTTCATAAAGATGTTGTCCTGAAGCCCCAGTTGTTGTCCACAGCCAGATTCTTCCATGTAGTGACCTGTCCAGTGGACAATGCTGTATCCACATATACACACCAATTTCCACTCTCCTGTGAGGTCTAAAAAAGAGGGCTATTAAGGGAGAGCCCAGGGTGGATATAACCTTTCTATGTGCCTGACCTCCACCTGTTCATTGCCTGTATCTGCAAAGGGGAAAGGCCCAAGTCAGCGACTGCCATTGCCACCCCGATGCGGATGGAGTGCGCCCCAAATTTGCTTGCGGGCAGGCCTGCATCTTCCAAGGAAGACCTGAGAATAGTGACAAACTGAAAGCAGATGAGTGGTACTATTTTGCTGTGGACCAGAAGCAGGTCCTTGCTAGGTGAGTGGCTGGGTAGGTAGTCTGATAGTGTGTGGATGGGTCATGGTGGGGCCTTGGCAAACTCCAGCCCCCCACCCTGATTGGTCAGTCTTGGACTGCTGCAATCATATGTGGATCCTAGAGCCCTGCACAGTCATGTCCTGGAGTGCCAGGGGGTGCTCAGAAGCATCATGGCGAGAGCTAGCAATCAACTCACTGACCCCAAAGGCCCCCCAAAATGCCAGAAAGAATGCGATCTCAACTGCTCCTCAAAGGATGGATGACATGGCCTAGAATATATTCTAGGCTTTTCTTCTAATTATCTCCACAATCAACCAAAATATTCACTGTTACAAGACTGTAGAAAGCAATATATCTAATTTCAGTACTGAACATTGAATATAGCATTGAAAAGTTAGTATTTAATCATCTGTATTTTAGACCATATTTCATATTCTATAGCCCTATGACTCAGTTATTACTGTCGTATACCATGTACTTTGAGTCATGCGTTAGTACTTTTGAATAACTCTTTTTTGACTGTAGCATCCTACGATACGGTCAAATTGACCTTACCAAACTGCTACCTGGCAGGTCTCTGTTTTTTTTAAAAAAATGTAGGGACATAATCAAGAATTTGTAAACTTCAGAAACAAAGCCAAAGTGTTTCAGCCTACACGTTCTAGAGGTATAACTGTGTTCATCTGTTGCAACCAACAAATAGCCATGGTGGCAAATAGCCATGGTGGCACGTTAAAGTTTAACACATTGATTGTTGCATAAGCATCCAAGTGATAAGTGGGATCTGAGTTATGGAGGCTTATGCCACAATAAATGTGCTAGTCTTTTAATATGCCACAAGCCTCTTTGTCATTTCAACTTCCCAAAGCAGTCTTGCAAACTGAGAGAAATGTAGATCACATTTATTTTTAACAGGTAGACTGTATAATTAACATATCAAATTCGCTATTGTAAGATGTAGCAGTAGTCATCAGTTTAGGTGCCTCTTAAAAACACATTCACAGAAAATATGTCTACCAATTACTAGCAGTCATGATAGACAAATGGAATATAATGTACAGAGTAATGCAATGTATATCTGTAGCTCATATGCTAGAGGCAAACAGGAAAAGTTACAATGTGCTAGCAAACAGAGGTATGCATAACAAAATGCCTGAGCCGAAGATGTACACAGAAATTGCTTTTTTGAATCATTACCTTGCGTTTCTAGAATGGTAACACAAACCCAAGATGCTTGGGTATCCTTCCCCTCCCCTCACACCAAGTTCCGATGTTTACCAGCCATGCAGCATGAGTACGTGTTTTTCTTTTATTCTACTGAACTCCCGAATGATGGCATTTCTCCCTTCCAATTAAATCCTTGCAAGAGAGGAGCACAGAGCACTCCCAATCAATTCCAAGCTGCAGAGAGATGCAATTCTCCTTCCCCCCTCTGGAGGAATTTCCCTCTGAAAGTAGAAAGCCTGGAGGAACCAGTGGCTATAAAATTGGAATGCTTGGTCTAATTTGCTTGAAACCTGGTTTGTTTTTAGAGGACAGGCTGTAGTTGCTCTTCTGCATTTTTGGTGTCATTTGGTTGAAAAGCAGCCCCCAAAGTCTCCCATAGACGGAATAATGGGGAAAAGCAGCTTATCTCCTTCCTTACTTTGTTAAACAAATAGACCACAACAAGGAAGCACGGCAAATGGAGAATTTTCAGTGGAAAAGTTTTAAAAAGAGTATGAACATTAAATGAATGCAGACAGGGTTTTTTTAAAATGCCAATGCCTGTACCGAGCTCTCCTGCTAGGCTGCCACCATTTTAGGAATCAGTAGAGAAAGAAGTATGGATATGCAGAGAACGACCTACTGAGGGACAGTCTGTAAAATCAACCCCCTTTGTTCAATCTTCTTGGAGTTTAGAGGGTCTTTAGAATAGAGGGAGGACTATACTCAGTGGAAATTTGGTATCATTATTTTTATTAACAACTGCCCCAGATTCTTGAATTGATTCCTTATTGAAAATAATGGTCCCAAGGAAAAAGTACACTGATTTTATTCCCAAATTGGTAATATCCTCCCCGAAAATAAGCAATCACAGTAAAAAAATCCCACCCCCAAGTCTGGATCAGAAATTATACTGAATATCTTCTTGGTGCACACCCCCATTGGTGAACATGTTGCTGTCTTTGGCTGGAGTAGATGAATCCTTAGTCTGGTCCATCTAGGCAATTCCTAATTGTTTTGTTTGTTTTATCTTATTGAATAATGAGTGCCATTCTGAGAAGTTAGAAACATTCCTTCTGTTGAGGACAATTAAATAAGTGAAATTAATGTGAAGGAAAACTGTATTTTCTTAAAGTTGGAAGGATCTGAATGTATTGAAATGCTTAATGATTCACTGAAGTCACTTTGATTTGAAAAGCTCGAAGTGAAAGGGATTTAAAATGCTGTTCTTTTAGAAAAGCAATTACTTGTGATTTAATCAGCTATGCTTTTTGCAAGGGGGAAAAAAGAAGCCATTTTACGTAGGAGAGCAAAAATGACTCATAAAATGAGCCTTCGCCATAGAAGCAGGGAGGGGGGCTTGAATTACCATCAAAGTGGTGAACATGATTCAAAGAAATATGTGATAAGATTTGACAGTGAAGATGTGCAATCTGGAGAGTCACTCGAGTTCATTCTGCAGCCTTCAGCCATCGATGTTTTGGGCTTCATTATGCTGTCATAAATGAAGGTTGCTTTGCAGTGGATGGGGATCTGGTGACTTGCAGAGTAAGCACATGCATGCCCTGGTTTAAATCTCTTTAGACCTCATTATTTGGCCTTGTAGTTCTGCAAAATTTGCTCTGTGGAAACTGCTTAAATCTGGAAACTCTTCTTGCTATCTAAGGTGTTAAAGTTGGGTGGAACCACTCTGTTCTCTTTGGCAGTCTCAGAAATGTGTTTCTAGAGTCTACCCAAAGTATCAAAGAATTTCAGAATCTGAGTGATGTCATCAGGCTACATCAATGGAACTGTTCTCGTGCCAATGTGCAGAATTGGTCCCTGCAAGCATCTGAGGTTCGGTAAATCTGTGTTGCAGTTTGAAAACAAATCCCCCCAAGCCAGAATCTTCAAAGTTAGTCTTGACATTGAGGCAGTTGGGGCTATGTGCATATGAAAGCAAGATACTGTGTACATATCCCAAGCTAAATCGAGAATTACACATGCAAATAGGTGCTACACATCCTATTCCCCAGTCTGACAATGCACCTGGGGCTACACATATATTTGTAGATAGGGCCAGGATTGGATTTACTCCTCTAGGGGATGCCACAAATTTCACAGGGAACCTGTTTGGCAGTTAAACCTGTTCAACACTCATTATCAGGCCATGAGCTGATCATGTTCAGCTTGCATGAACAACTCAAGTTTTCCAAGGAAGTGTGCAGCTGCCTGTTGGTCAAAAGCTGACTTACAGCTGATTGGAGGTCAAGTGCTGATCTGCCAGCACTTTCCAATATTTAGCCTTGTTGTACTGGAACCAGGAAAGCTTTGGGAGGGGATCAGAAGCCAACTCATAGCTGATTGGGGGTCATCTGAAAATGTGTGATCCAACCAGTTCAGAGAAAATCACTACACAGTGAAGTTGGAGATTAGAAACAATTGGCTTCTGACCTTGTCATTGCAAAAGAGAAAAGAGGGAGAGATTGTTTCTGTCCTTTTCCATGTGGCCCAAGTTATTTCCTCCTTTTCTGTACAGCCCAAGCCAACAGCTTGGGGTGGGGAGAAGAGAAGGTAATCAGCTGGTCTTCTGATCACGCCCCCATCCCCTGCCAAATTGGCTGCATCTCACAAGTCTGGGACACAGGAAAATTGCCAGAATGGGAAATCAAATGAACAAACTTCCAGCAGATCCCTGTGATCAGCTGGGAATCAGCTCCTGATGATCCCCCCCCCAGTGTTGTTGGGTACAGACCAAAGTTTTCCAAGTAGGAGATCAGAACCTGACCCCCCAGCAGATGCCTCAGCCACTGGGAGATGGCTTCTATGGACCAAAGTAGCCTGTTCCTGTTAATAGATGCAAATAGGTTACAAACAGCTGAATAGCCAATTGATTAATCAGCTGCCTGATCACCCACTGGTGAACAGGATGTGAGCCAATCTGACAGGTGTCAGAGAATCACTAACTTCCCATGAAGCAGACAGATTGCTTGTTACTTATTTGACAGGGCTATGACTGTGCAGCCCTGATTACTGAACTTGAATACAGTTGACTGGAACATCCTTTCACTATCGGGACAAGAACTTACACATTGAGTGATGTAAGATAGAAAGGCTGCTAAGAAATGGTTTAAATAAGTAAATTTAAGAAATTAAAATCCTAATTTAAAAAATGGAATTTTCTGTCACAAGATATACAATATTCAGACATACACAGGACCATGTTTTGTACTGATCAATTGGTATGGATACATATCATACAAATATATTATTCTGCATTTGTAAAACATTTGACTCTTGTGGACTCCCAGGCATGAGCTCATGGGGAAGGTGTAGCTCCTTTGAAATTCAAAGATAGGGATATATTTGTGAAACATAAGCCCTCTAACATTAGTGTAATTGGAAGCCCAGGGCAAACATATAGCAATTTATTTTTTGTTCTTTTATGACAAATTGATTTTGCAATAAATTTTCAAAGATACTTTAGATCAAAGAGACATCAAAAAGAAATAATGCTGGGCTTTTCCTGACTCTCCCCAGGGGGTGCTGAGGCTCTCATTTTATTTATGCACACTGGGAGCCAAGAACTGATGCAGTGATATAAATAGATCTCCCTTATAGTACAAATGTATTATTTTTGACCATGTGCGTTCACTCTGATTCAGACCCTGGAGTACAGCCAGCCTCCACTATGCCATAGACATGTTATGGAAGGTTCATTTTGGCATGGGATGGCATGGTGCTGCTGACCCCTACCTGGACATTCACTGGTTCATTTGTTTACTGCAAGGTAAAGAAGTCAGACAGCTGGTAGTGGCCGGCAAACAGCATAACTATAATAGTATTGAGCTTTGCTAGTGGGGAGTGGTGGTACAGTTTCGGCTAGCCTATTCACACGATCACCATGAGACCTCCTGTAAATAAAAGAACCCCTCTCCTTGTCACCAGTCAGGGCAATTATCCCTTTTTGTACCTGTATACTATGCAAAAAAATCACATCAATTAATTTTACAGGTAATATTTGTCCCATAAGCCCTGCTCTCTGTGCCTCTGCCTTCAGAGTTGAGGTTGGTAGTCTCCAGAGACAGGGCTTTTTTTAGTAGTGATACCTTGCCTACAGAATGCCCTTCCCTTGAGGTTCACTTGGCACCCACACTACTCTTTTTTAGGCACCAGACCAAAATGTTTCCATTTACCTGGGTTTTTAATTAAAGGGTTGATTTTTAACACCATTTTTATAGTGTGCCTTTAATCTTGAAAATGTTATGTTCATTTTTAAGCTGTTTTGTTTTTATTCTCTGGCTGGGTGTTTAAGCTAGGTTTTAATTAACAATTTTTAATATTTTACGTTTTTATTATGTTTTCTTTTGTAAGCCACCATGGGCAGGTTCCCTGGAGAGGAGGCATAAAAAATGTTCCAAATAAATAAATAGAATCCAGGCTACGCAGCTGCCTTTTCTCTGCCTTTCGGCCTATATCTCTTTTTCTTTTCCTGTTTTTCAAATATCTTTAAGTCCCATGTCAAATTCTTATCTAATTTAAGTCTCATTGATGTGCCCACTGTTTCTTTATACACTGTTGTTATTATGCCCCTACATAAATAGACGTCATGCTCAATGTTAAAGCTACAGAGATGATTTTTAAAAATCTGTTCTCAGCGATTAAATCATACTATGCTATGCTATGGAGAAGAGCAAGAAAGAGGCTCTGATATTTCTGCTATGACCCCGTTTCTCCAAACAGAAAGCTTTCCCACAGGAAATATACCCTTAGATGAAAAGTCATTTCCACCTGATTTGTTAATCTAAAATTTGTTTGCCTTTGGCTTCTTGTTGAATCACATGAAGCTGCTGGATCAAGTTAAATTAGCAGTCTTTCTAAATTGGGTTGGGTTGGGGGCAGGGAGAAGACCAAATGAAGTCCTATTAGATCATAAAATATACTGCAATACCCAAAGGTGAAATTATATTCTGTATCGTACTCAGAGTTATTCTAGTCTAAGCTCACTGAAATCAGTGGGTTTACACTGCAATAGCTGCATAGGATTGCACTGTCTTTCTCTGACATTTTGCAATATGGATTTGAAAATTAATCAAACCACTACTGTAAAAGACAAATTTTAAGAAATTCTTTGCAGGAGAATTTTTACAGAAGCAAATACAGATAAACCAAAACTAAGTAAGGAAGTTTCATGTGGGAAAAGATCCAGACTCTGCAAGAATTGTTGTACCAAGATCATAACAGCTGCATCTCTGCACCCCAATGTTTGGGGGCTTAGTCAGAGTCTTGAGGGAATCCAGTGAGGGTTTCCAGCCAATGGCTGGCACCCAGCAGTCAGGGGAGTGTAAACACGGGGTAGAATGCCAGGAGTGCGTCATCACTTCCAGGAGTGACCCATAAGTGATGTCACACCTCCAGCCATAGCAGGAGACCTGGCAACCTTCAATCCATCTTTTAATATTAAGCCAATGATTTGACATCAAGGCATTTATCACCTCAGGACCTGCCTAAGGAAGTAGCCTAGTTTATATGACAACTCAAAAGGTTACTGGTTTATTTGTTAGTGATGAATAAATTGTTACTGTTTTTATCATTGCACAGTTCCATTTCTTTGCACCATACTGTTCCCATTATACTTTTCTTTGTCAATCAATATTATGGTTAGAACAATACCCTAATTAAGCATCTGTCTTGGTTAAGCATACATCTCCTTCCCTTCTCATTCTTCTATGGAGGTTTACTAAGCCGTAGCATGGAGCTGTGTATACAACAGACCTAAATATTATCTGTGGACCTGTGTCCAAATTTACATCTGTAGGCCACACTCTCATGCATCCTCTCATACTGCATTGTCAGGCATGTTCTATGGCCTCTACAGAAAAATATGAGAGCTATTCCAATCAAAGCCAAGAATGTGCAAGATCTTGCCTTTAGAATGATCTAGGAAGACATGGAATTCCTTCAAGCTTTGACTGCAAAATAAAGTGTACAGTTACTGATTTCTTGTCAAATTAAAATTTCCGTCTTATCTTTTTACCTTAATCTGCATAACATGAGCCTTTGTGGCAGCTGGGGCTCAGAGGGTAAAGGAGGCCCCTCCCTCCTCAAACCCACGTATGCATGCCCTCATGAGTGTTGCTGGCCTTTCCTTGTATTGTGTGTAAAAATGCACAGAAAGGGATGGCGATGACATCACTGGCATTGACGGCACCGTGCCAGCTGCTGCTCCCCTTCCTAGCACAAAGCAAACCTCTTTCAATTTGATCCCTATGAGCTATTCAGTGCCAATGCCATTGTCCAGGATGTGCTGAAGAAAAAATGCACTCATGCACACTGTGCACATCCTCTTCCTGCCAATTAAGTTAATACTAAGGGCTTAGTCTCTCCCCTTCAGGTCCAATTGGTTGCATGACAAGTGCAGACAGACTGCTGTTAAGGAAAACAAGATGCTGCCGGATAGCCCACCATTGCCTGGTTTACCTGCGTTTGTGCTGCGCAGGTAAGAGCTGAACTGAAACACACATGGGGGGAGTCATTATAGCCTCATTTCACGAATTTGTTCCACTGTTCCAGAAGCTACTTTAACAAGCCAAACCAATGATTTCTCTGTGTATAACAAAAGTTATGCACATCCCTAGTCAGCAGCATTCATTGTCACAGTAAGCACTTGGCTGGTAGTTACTGTTGGTGCATGCTCAGCATGGTGCATGCTCAGAATTATGGAGAAAGGTGATGCATGTCTCTCAGCAGGCTAAGCAAAAAAATATCTTCTTCCAGTCACAAACCTCAGTGAAAGAATATTCTTGGACAAAGTATTCATGATTCAGTAGGGTATTCAGTGAACAGTTGACCATGGCAAGATCAGGGCTCAGGCAGGCAAAATGGGTAAGCTACTGGAATTAAGCACCTCTTTTGTGAATATTTTTCCTAAGCCCTGTTGAGTGAGCTGTGATAGCAGTGGAGATGATAGAAAGCCTTCGACTTCACATCAACCATACTTTCCAAGTAGGATTGTAAGGGCATACCAGAGCAAACCATTTGCAGCCCAATTAAGTGTTGGAAATTACAATGTCTGGTGTACTGCAGCAGCCAGAAGGGAAGATGAGCCTTCTATGCAGGGGGCAGCAAGGATCACTTAGTTAGGACAGTGAGTGCAGCATCTCTTTAGTTTCCTGAGGGTCATTTCCTTGTCTTGTCTCCTATTGGGCTAAACAGAGCAATATCCTGCTTCTTCTCTCTCCTGCCTTATTCATTCTTCTACAAGATGTTGTCAGATAGCAAGGACTCTATCCCCATCTCTCTCCTTCACTCTCAAGTATGTATTTCCTAAATAAACTTTTTTAGCCTCTTTAATCAGCACAGTGTAAGTTCTCTGCTCTCCGCTAACATTAAGAATACTTGATAATAATCAGGATTTCCACACACACACACCCAAGTGTACAAGGCCATTGCCCACTAGAGGCTGGCATGAACCAAAATACGAACTGAAGTTCATCATGAACCAGGCTGGTTCGTGGTTCGCGAACCAGCAGTTCGTGGGAGCTCATTTCTCATGAACCATGATGAAATGGTTCATTTGATTCGTATTTCAATTCATCACTGCAGACAGCCTGGTGCCAATCAATCAGTTTCCTAGGCAATGGGGGGGAGCTCTCTGCAGATCTGCTGACCTGGAAGTGACATTTTCACGAACCGGTTCACGAACCGGGGCAAGTTTGTGAAAGTTTATGGTTCATGGTTCATGAAACGTGATGAACCACATGGTTTGGAATTTTCCCGGTTTGTGCCAATCTCTATTGCCCACAATTGGCAATCAAATTACAGTTCGAGCCAATAAAATTCATCTGTCACTTAAATAAATAATATATATAAATAAACCAGAGTTCACAAGTAATTTAAATCACAATAGTCTTATGGAAAGCAGTAGGGCTAGTCAGAAATAAATTGTTTGTGGTTGTGTGACTAGAAGATTCAGGTATCATTTTGATAATCTATCTGGGAGTGTACATTTTCTAACCCTGAAGCTGTTTCTCATAGTTTGTGCTCCTGTCAGAATAGTTTTTGTCAAGAAATAATGAGATGTCATCAAGGAAGCTTGCCTTGGCACATAATGGAAAACAGTCAGTGCTCTGCTAAAGACTGCTGCAACAAATGAAGCATTTAAACCACTCCATAAATATCTGCAACACAGAGAGAGTCCATTCTTTTGAGTAAAGACAAAAATACCTAAAACTGCTAATCTTTCCACAGGACACTGACTTCTGCTTATCTTAACAATTTTACTGGATTTCATTACCAGTAACGAAAGGACTATACAGATATTATCTGTTCCGGAAGTAGCTTCATCGCAGTGTGTATGTGTTGTGCTTGCACTGGTATCTTTAGCCATCCCACATCATTATGACTGCAGTAAAATTTATGTTAGTGGTCACATCATTAGAAGACAAGCAAATTTCCTGGGAAAAAATAAGTCAGCAAATTTTACCCCAAAAATATTTCACCCTCCCCCCTTTTTATTTTTACAAGTTGTATCTGTATCACTCATGTTGTCTTCTGAAAGAGACAGATAAAAAGTTGAACAATTTGGTGTAGTGGTTAAGACCGTAGGATTCTAACCTGGAGAACTGGGTTTGATTCCCCACTCCTCCGCTTGAAGCCAGCTGAGTGACCTTGGGCTAGTCACAGTTCTCTGGAGCTCTCTCAGCCCCACCCACCTCACAGGGTGTTTTCTTGTGGGGATAATAATGGCATACTTTGTAAACCGCTCTGAGTGGGCATTAAGTTGTCCTGAAGGGCAGTATATAAATTGAATGTTGTTGTTGTTGTTGTTATTTATTGGGGAAAAGGAGAAATGGGTTTGTAGAAGACAAAGGATGATTGTAATCATCTTGACTTCAAAGAAAATAGTAACAGCTGAAACTGGTTTTCCACAGCTAAAACAAGGAGTAGTCTTGTGTAGGGCATGAATAGCAATACGACCAAAAAAGCCACGAACAGCCCAATCTGCTGTTCACGAACAAGCTGTTTGTGAGTCCCCATTCTAAATGAACAGGTGGCCATTGCAAGCCTCGTTAGTTGCTGTTCGTCTTGCTGTTTGTCAAGCCAGACAGTCTGGCACCTGCAATCAATTCCCTTGGCATCTTAGGCAGGGATTGTCTGAACTCTGTCTGAACTCCTGCTGTTGCCCTGGAAACCCCAATCTAAGCCCAATTTAGCTTGATAGGCAGGTCTTCCTTTCCAGTGTGGAGCTCCAAATTTGTTACAAAAAGGGAGCAAAGATCAGGGGGGAGGGGGGCTCCCAGCTCTGGTTTTGCAGACAGTGGAGAGGGAGAGAGACAGTTGCTGTTGGCATTTTGATAGAGTGCAGTGGAGCTTGAATTTTCTTTGTGTGTGGTGGAATAGGGATCTACCCCTTCAAGTTCGAGGGCTGCTGCCAGGCTCTGGGACAAACTATTGTTTATTATTGGTAACTTTCCTGCTGCCTGCTCAGGTAAGGTTTCTGGGAGTGGTGCAGTAGGGATCTTGACTTGGAGGATGGCTGGAGGAGAACCTGCTGGTCCTCACAAACAGCCAACCATGAACATGTTCATGAACAGGGCCATGTCCGTGGTTGTTCATGAGTCCCTGTTCATGGATGGCAACGAACAACTAACATCATGTTCATTTTCTTTTCTGTTCGTGCCCATCTCTAGTCTTGTGGCATCTTATAAACAGATTTGTTGTGGTATAAGTTTTCATGGGCCAGATGCATGTTTTAGATTATCTTCTCCCATCTTCAACAGAATGCCTGTTAACTGATGTAGGAAGAGAATTTCATAATTGAAGTGCCACCACAAAACAGGCCTTGTCTTCAGCAGCCACCAGTTTTGCCTCTGATCATGTGGGGTGGTGGTGGTGATGTCCATGAAGCAGAGCCATGAAGCAGACAGGGAATAGGTTGTCCTTCAGATACTCTGGTCCCCAGCTGTTTAAAGTGAGATTAAGTACCTTAATAATATGAGAGCATATGGCAAAATCTTCTAGAATGGGACCTCTGCAAAAGCTCCAGCTGTACATGCAGAAATTCTTCTTTCCTGTTATCTTGCTTCATATCCTTTGTGTGTGCACTGTTGGAATAGGTGACTCAGCCTGCGTTTGGACACTGGGGGTGCTGCTTGTCTCTTTGAATATAATGTATAAGTCTAGCAATCTGCCACTCTCTTGTCTAAGGTGGGAACACCTACTGACTCCGTGTGTGCACATGCATGTTTGTATGTGTGTTTGTGCATGTGTGTGTCTTGAAGAAAATTCCAACTCCTTAGATATTCATAATTTAAGGGCTTCTGATTTGATTTCTCACATGGGTTATCATCATCTACTAACTAATAGTGCAGAACTTAAGGGGTTAGGAAGCAATCATAAAAGCATTCTATAAAGTATTCTACTCTTGGACTGCAGTTCTTCAGTGTTCTATGCAATTCTTTGAGGCAAGGCCATTAGGACAATGGATCCATGGTTTCTGTTGGAACTGTGCAGAGTGGAAGATTTCAGCAGGTTCTGCTTATCTTTCCTTTTCATGACAAAGAGGCATCTGTTCAAATTCCCTGTTTAACACAACTGTTGAAGGCATGCAAGAGCCCTATCCTTATTTGCATCAGATAATGCCAGTACAAGGTGGATGAAGTACTGTATTACACAGTCCATGGGTACACATTCCCATGAAGAACTGCCACATGTGAATGGAGCATATATCCACACACACAACTGCATCTTCTAAGTGCATTTCAGCAGCTACAGTTGCTGGAAAAGATGTTTTCAGTGTGGAAAATATAATGCACAAAAATGAGACCCAGATCCTTTTCACTGCATTTTTTTTTTGAAAATTTTTTTATTGGGTTAGGATCATATATTTACACATTACAGTCAATTTTCCCATTTCTCAATTTCTAACCCCCTCCCTTTCCCCCCCTTTTTTGTTGACTTCCAACAGTTTTCCAACCCTTTGTCCCTTTTCCCTTACTCTTTATTTATTCCTCTATCTAACAAATATATATTCTCCCTTTATTCTAAGCAATACTTCTTTAACTATTTTTAATGCTCTGTACCCTAACTATGAGTCCCTTTTTCCATAATGGATAAACAATTTATCCCATAATTCCATTTTCAAATATTTCTGTATAACGTAAACTATGTAAACCATACATTCGTATAAATCAACCAGCTTAACTTATACTCTATATATTATTCATTCTATCTTCTTCTTTCTGTTTTAGTTATATTTGTTTACATTAATATTTCTATTCCCTTCAATCATAAATCTATATATGATATCAATCAATTTGACTCATATATACCTTCAGATAAACATATTCAGTTTGGTACATTATACAGAATCAGAAAGAAAATATTATTAGTTAATCAATCCCTATATTTAACCCTTATGATTAGTTGTTTTTAGGGGTGTGCAAGCCAAAAATTTTCGGCTATAGCCGAAAGTAGAAAGCCGAAAGAAGATTCTCTATCGTTAAAGCCGAAAGCCGAAACAAGAATCTCTTTCGGCTTTCGACTTTCGGGATTCTTTCGGCATTATTTCGGCATTCTTTTGGCTTTTTTCTATGGGAAAATGCCTCCGTCTTCCAGGACGCCTGGAGGAGGCATTTTCCCACCGAATAAGCCCAAAATTGGTGGGGAACTTCCTCTAACCCTTCTCTAACAACCACCCAAGTTTCAGACAGATTGGACTTTGGGGGGCCATGTTATGGCCCCCCAAAGCAGGTCCCCCCATCCTCCCATAAGAAAGCGAAGGAGCAGCATATTGTTAGCATGCTGCTGCTCATCTTTCTTCATTATTTCCTATGGGGAAAAAATGAAGAGGCAGGCTTCCTTTGCCAGGGGTGGCATTTTGCATGCAAAATGCCCCCTTACCCTCAGGGGCCCTTCTCCCACCCCTCCTCCCACCCCCCACCAAGGCTCAGCCTGATCCCACTTGGGGGGGTCATTTCATGGCCTCCCCAAGTAGGTGCTCTAATCTCTACCACTGACAGCTGGGGGAGGCTTGTGTTGCCAGGGGTGGCATTTTGCATGCAAAATGCCCCCCAACCCTCTGGGGCCCTTCTCCCACCCCTCCTCCCACCCCCCACCAAGGCTCAGCCTGCTCCCACTTGGGGGGGCCATTTCATGGCCTCCCCAAGTAGGTGCTCTGCTCTCATCTCTACCACTGACAGCTGGGGGAGGCTTGTCTTGCCAGGGGTGGCATTTTGCATGCAAAATGCCCCCCAGCCCTCTGGGGCCCTTCTCCCACCCTTCCTCCCACCCCCCACCAAGGCTCAGACTGCTCCCACTTGAGGGGGCCATTTCATGGCCTCCCCAAGTAGGTCCTCTCAGCCCCTAAAGTCCACCCCTTACAGCCCCACACAAACCCAATTCCCCCCCAGCTGCCACACACAGACCCAAATCCCCACATTAGCCCCTCACAGACCAAAGGGCATGGAAGCAGTATCTTACACAAAAATAACACAACTCACTTCACATTAAAGAATCACCCCAAAAAATTGCTGTCAAAAGCACTTTATTTCTGTAACTGCTTTAGGTTACACAGTAGGAAGGCACCACAGAGAAGGAAAGCAGTGTACTACACAAAAATAACACAACTCACTTCACATCAGAGAATCACACAAACACAATTGCTGTCAAAAACGGTGAAGTGGGTTGTATTATTTTTTGTAGTACATTGCTATCATGTCCTGTTGTGCCCTCCTACTGTGTAACCTAAAGCTGTTCAAGAAATAAAGTGTTTTTGCCAGGAATTGTGTTTTTGTGATTCTCTGATGTTAAGTGAGTTGTGTTATTTTTGTGTAAGATAGTGCTGCCATGCCCTTTGGTGTTCCCCCCTGCTGTGTAACCTAAAGCTGTTCAAGAAATAAAGTGTTTTTGACAGGAATTGTGCTTTGTGATTCTCTGATGTTAAGTGAGTTTTGTTTTAATTTTTCTGTGTGGGGGACTGCTGGTGTAATGTGTCATAATGCTTTGCCTACTTGTACTTTGGAAGGGAGAAAAAAAAATTAAAACTTTATTTTGTGTTGTTCTTGTTTTATTCTTTGTTGTGCAGTTGGTTCCCATCATAGGGAACAATGGGGCTGGCTGGCCAGCCATCTCTGTAGGTGGTGGGGGAATTTGAGGGAGGGTGTCTGTGGTTCAGGTGCTCTTTCACAGGGACCAGCTGGCACTCAGAAGTGTGCCCACCATTGTGGCACCCCTGGGCTGTGCAGAATTGCCCAGGGAAAGAGATTTTAGAAGTTCCCAGCATAGGGAACAAAGGGAGAGGGCTGGCCTTTGCCAGCCTGTTCCTGGGGTTATGGGTGTGGGGCAGGTGGGGGTGGATTTGGGTCTGTGAGGGGCTAATGTGGGGATTTGGGTCTGTGTGTGGCAGCTGGGGGGGAATTGGGTTTGTGTGGGGCTGTAAGGGGTGGACTTTAGGGGCTGAGAGGACCTACTTGGGGAGGCCATGAAATGCCCCCCCAAGTGGGAGCAGTCTGAGCCTTGGTGGGGGGTGGGAGGAAGGGTGGGAGAAGGGCCCCAGAGGGCTGGGGGGCATTTTGCATGCAAAATGCCACCCCTGGCAAGACAAGCCTTCCCCAGCTGTCAGTGGTAGAGAAAAGAGCACCTACTTGGGGAGGCCATGAAATGCCCCCCCCAAGTGGGAGCAGTCTGAGCCTGGGTGGGGGGTGGGGGGAAGGGTGGGAGAAGGGCCCCTGAGGGCTTGGGGGCATTTTGCATGCAAAATGCCACCCCTGGCAACACAAGCCTTCCCCCAGCTGTCAGTGGTAGAGATTAGAGCACCTACTTGGGGAGGCCATGAAATGGCCCCCCCAAGTGGGAGCAGGCTGAGCCTTGGTGGGGGGTGGGAGGAGGGGTGGGAGAAGGGCCCCTGAGGGTGAGGGGGCATTTTGCATGCAAAATGCCACCCCTGGCAAAGGAAGCCTGCCTCTTCATTTTTTCCCCATAGGAAATAATGAAGAAAGATGAGCAGCAGCATGCTAACAATATGCTGCTCCTTCGCTTTCTTATGGGAGGATGGGGGGACCTGCTTTGGGGGGCCATAACATGGCCCCCCAAAGTCCAATCTGTCTGAAACTTGGGTGGTTGTTAGAGAAGGGTTAGAGGAAGTTCCCCACCAATTTTGGGCTTATTCGGTGGGAAAATGCCTCCCCCAGACGTCCGGGAAGACGGAGGCATTTTCCCATTGAAAAGCCGAAAGAAAGCCGAAAGAATCCCGAAACGTTTCGGCTTTTTTCTTTCGGCTACCCGAAACGTTTCGGCATTCCCCGAAACGTTTCGGCATTCCCCGAAAGAAGCCGAAACACTTTTGTTTCGGCATTCTTTCGGCATTCTGAATGCCGAAACGCACATCCCTAGTTGTTTTCTCTCAATATTCTATTTATTATTCTATATATATCAATCTAGTAACATAACTGCTTAGAGATTTACTTATACCTCTTCTCCCCCCCGGCAAGATCACCCCCCTCTGCGTTTTATTGTACTTCAATAGTTCTCAAACTGCCACAGTTCTCCTCCCACCTCCCATTTCTTCTCCAAATATTGTTTCAGCTTCTCCCAGTCTGTGTTAAACTGTCCTGAGTCCAGATTTCTCAGTTTTCTTGTCATTTTATCCATTTCTGCCATATACAGCAATTTGTAAATCCAATCTTCAATAGTTGGCACTTCTTGTACTTTCCATTTTTGCGCATACAAAAGTCTAGCTGCTGCCGTCATGTAAAATATCAACGTCCTATGATGGGCTGGAATTCCCTCCATTCCCAGGTTTAGTAGCAGGAGTTCTGGGTTCTTATTTACTTGAAATTGTAAAATCTCACTCATTTCTCTTATTATTTCCCTCAGTACTGCCTGGCTACCTCACACGTCCACCACATATGGTAGAGGGAGCCCTCATGCTTCCTGCATTTCCAGCATTTATTAGAAGTGTTCAAATTCCCTAGCGCAATCTTCTTTGGTGTCATGTACCAACGATAAATCATTTTGTAAATGTTCTCTTTAATGCTGGTGCATGTCGTTGTCTTCATTGTAATCTTCCACAAGTATTCCCATGCCTCCATTGTTATTTCTTTGTTGAAGTTTATGGCCCATTTCACCATTTGTACTTTAACTATTTCATCCTCAGTATACCATTTCAACAGTACTTGGTATACCTTGGATATTCTTTTCTTGTCCTCTTTAAGAAGGGTCTGCTCTAGTTCCGAATTCTCTGTTCGTATACCTCCCTTTACAGAGTCCGAGTTATATAAATCTCTGATCTGTCTATACTGGAACCAATCATAATAAGGTAATAGTTCCTCCTGAGTCTTTATTCTGAGTTTAGATGCTTCAATTCTAGTTATTTCTTTATAAGTTAAGCATTGTTGCTCATTATCAACAGCTCTCGGATCTATCACCTCATATGGAACTACCCACAAAGGGGTTCCTTCTTGTAAGTAGATTCTGTACTTCTTCCAGATTGTATATAAACTTCTCCGTATATAGTGATGCAGAAACATCGAGTCCGCCTTTACTTTATCATGCCATAGGTATGCGTGCCATCCAAATATTTTTTTGTATCCCTCTAGGGCTAGTAGTTTCTTGTTCTTTAACGTCATCCACTCTTTCAACCACACTAGGCAGATTGCGTCATGGTAAAGTCTTAGATTGGGCAGTTGCATTCCGCCTCTTTCTTTTGCATCTTGTAAAACTTTCATTTTCACTCGAGGCTTCTTGCCTGCCCATACAAAGTCTGATATTTTCCTCTGCCATTTTTCAAATTGCTTAGAGTCTCTGATGATTGGTATTGTCTGTAGCAAAAACATTACTCTTGGTAACACATTCATCTTAACTGCTGCAATCCTTCCCAACCATGACAAATTCAGTCTATTCCATTTGATCAGATCTCTCTCTATCTGAATCCATAATTTTTCATAGTTGTTTTTAAATAAGTCTATGTTCTTTGCAGTCAGTTCAATTCCCAAATATTTCACCTTATTTGTTACTTCACATTCCATTATTTCCATTAACAATTGTTGTTTTTGCTTAGTCATGTTTTTGCATAATACCTTTGATTTCTTTTTATTGATATAAAAACCTGCCAAATCTCCGAACTCCTTAATCTTATCTATCACTTTTGGCATGTTCTCCATTGGGTCTTCTACAATTAGCATTATGTCGTCCGCAAATGCTCTGACCTTATAAGAATAGTCCTTTATTTTTATTCCACGGATTTCTTCATCTTGTCGTATTTGTATCATCAGGATCTCCAATACCAAAATGAACAACAGCGGAGACAACGGGCAACCTTGTCTTGTTCCTTTACTTATAGCTAATTTCTTAGTCACTTCATCATTTACCACAATTGCTGCATTCTGGTCTCTGTAAATTTCCTTAATTGCTCTAATGAATCTTTCTCCCATTTGTAGCTTTTCCATAGTGGCAAACATAAAGTCCCAGTTTAAATTATCAAACGCCTTTTCAGCATCAACAAAGAAGAAACCAACCTCTTTATCACAACGCTTATCATAATATTCAATAGCATTTATCACTGTCCTCAAATTGTCTCTGATTTGTCTGTCTGGCAAAAAGCCTGCTTGTTCCTCCTCAATAACTTCCGAAAGCCACCCCTTCAGTCTCTCCGCCAGTATCTTCGCAAAGATTTTATAGTCATTATTGAGTAACGATATAGGTCTGTAATTTTTCACGTTTGTCAAATCTTGGCCTTCTTTAGGTATCAGTGATATATTCGCTTCATTCCAGGTACCTGGAATCCGTTGATCCTTTAAAACTCCATTGATCACCTCTTTTAGGAATGGTGCCAGTTCATTGGCCATTGTCTTGTAGAATTTAGCCGTAAGTCCGTCTGGCCCTGGCGCCTTTCCTAGATTTGCAGATTGTATTGCCTTACTTATTTCCTCATCCGTTACTTCATTATTCAGTCTATTCCTCCAAGCTTCCGAAATTACTGGGAGTTTCATTTTCTCCAAATATGTCGCTATTGATTCTTTATTCACCTCTTTCTTATTGTATAACTTAGCGTAAAATTTGTAAAAGGCTCTACTAATGGTAGTCTGTTCCAGATACGTTTTATTGTCCTCACATATTTTGTTTATTATTTTCTTTTCCCTTCTCTTTTTTAATTGCCATGCCAAATACTTCCCAGGTTTATTTGCTCCTTCAAACACTTTCTGATTCAGTCTTTTAAGGTTCCACTCCAATTCTTTATTATTCATTGCTATCAGCTGTTCTTGAAGTATTTTAATTTCCTGGTACAGTTTCTTTTTCCCTGGTCTCTTTTTTAACTGTATTTCTTTGGCTTTTATTTTCTCCTCAATCTCTTGTCTCTTCTCCTCTTTCTTTTTTCTCACTCTGCCATTTAAGTCCATTAGTATGCCCCTTATTACCGCCTTGTAGGCATCCCAAACTTTGTCAGTTGGTACTTCTTTATTCACGTTATATTGTATGAAGAACTTTGTCTCTCTTCTCAACATCTCCATGTTCTCTCCTTCCTGTAACAAGTCCTCATTTATTCTCCATGCTTTCCTTTTTCTCCTCCTCCCTAATTTCCACATGATTGGATTATGATCTGAGCCTACCCTTGGCATTATTTCTACCTCCTTAGTCCATAACGCTAAGTCTTTTGAGGCCCAGATCATATCAATTCTTGATAGTGTACAATGCCTTGTAGAGTAAAAGGTAAATTGTCTACTTTTAGGATTTTCTCTTCTCCATACATCTTCTAAAGTCTCCTGTTGTATCAGCTCAAAAAAAGCTTTGGTAACAATCCTCTTTTCTTTTGTACAGTTGATGTCTTTTTATCTAGTTCCAAGTTAGTCACTCCATTGAAGTCTCCAGCAAGAATTATCTGGTCGTATGAAAGATCATCTAATTGCTTCCTCAAATCCTCAAAGAAGCTCTCTTTTGCACCGTTAGGTGCATAAATTCTGACTACCAACACTTTTTTTAAGTTCCATGTACATTCCACTGCTATAAATCTGGCTTCCACATCTTTTATTACAAATTTTGGCTGTAGCTCTTCTTTTATGTACAACACCACTCCTCTTTTTTTCTTATTAGAGGCCGCTACAAATTCATTGCCCAATTTCCCCATTTTTAAATATTTTGCATCCTGCTTTCGAATATGGGTTTCTTGCAAGCAAACAATATCACATTTTTGTTTTAATAGCCAGTGGAAAATACTTTTTCTCTTGTTTGGTGAGTTTAGTCCATTTACATTCCAAGATAAAACTTTACACTCCATACTCATAATCTTGTTGGTAAGTCCTTTTCATTGTCCCTTATAAATCGCTCCATCTCTCGCTCAGATCTGATACGCTTTTTGGCCCCTCCAAACTCAAAGGACACACCTTCTGGTAACTCCCATCTGTACCTGATTTTCATGTCCTTCAAGATCTGAATTAGCACTTTATATTTTTTCCGATCTAGTAACACTGACCTGGGTAATTCCTTCATTATAATAATCGTCTTGCCATCAATCTCCAATGGATCTTGAAACTGTTTTGTCACGATCTTCTCTTTCATATTTCGTGTCATAAACTGCACAATCACGTCTCTTGGTAGTTTCCTCTGGGTTGCAATTCTCGAATTTACACGATATGCCACATCTAGGATAGCCACAACTTCCTCCTCCTCCTTCCCCAGGTATTCAGCTAACACCTCAGTCATCTGTTCTTGCGCTGACTTTCCTTCCACTTCTGGCAAACCACGAAACCGTAGCTGCTTCTCCATGTGTTTAGTTTCTGCAACCGCCATTCTTCCCCTCATCAGTCTCATCTCTGTTTGTTGCGTGTCTGCCAAGTTCTCCATCGCGTCTTCTACTGTTTTAACTCTCTGCTGCGTTCCTTGTAGTTCACTTTGTATTGTTTCCATACCTTTTTTCACTTCTGACAGCTCCGATTTTACTGTCTGTTTGACCTCTTTAACCTCTTTTATCAGCTCCAATTTCGTGTCCTTAAGTTCTTTAATCACATCTAAAAGTTTTTTGTCCAGGTTTTCTATTGCCGATTGCCACTCTTTTTTCGACATCGTGGGGCTTGCTTTGGCTCGCTCCCACGAGTCCGCTCTCTTCCTTAACTCCGTGGCGTAAAATTTAGATATCTTTTTATTTCAAATGTCCCGGTCTTCTTGCAAAAATTAATTTTTAAAGAGTCCAAAATGTCGGGCGTCTTTTCTCTATGGTTCCTCTATGATTTTGTAATCCAAGATGGCTTACTTCCTTTTCCGCTGAAGCCGCGACCCTTCCCCTTTCAAAGATGGCGATTCCCTTCTTCCTGCCCTCCGGCAAGGGCCGCTTCTCTCCAGCAACTCTATTGTTATTACGTACTTCCTGTCTCCCGACTTCCCACAGTAGGTCTCGCGATGGTATCTTTTTCTCACAGCTCCATAACCGCAAGTATTCAAAACAATAGTCCAATTTCTTTAATAACTTCTTTAAACTTAATCTCTTTTCAAATACAACTCTTGCCGAGTCTTCCCCTCCTTATTATTAGCCTGTTGCAGTTTGAAAATCTACTTTTCTTCCTCTCTGCTTTTACCAATCTGTCCCGTATCAGAAGATAGTGATCTTTACCTTCTCATTCACTTTTCTCGGGTTGTAATCGCTGTTTCGATTTTGACTTCTCCTCTCCACTTCTTTCCCCAATCGAAGCTTGGGTATGTAAGTCTTATGCCAGCCGAATTGGCCCCAGAACTGCCGCAGAGATCGTAGCCGACCTGTCGCAGGGTGGGACCTCAAGGATCGGGAGGGGACCCGTTGCATAGAGCCCCCCCTCGTCCGAGATCTAACACACCCTAGGGTCTTGAGCGTTCTTTGCCTGCTCTCCGCCTGAGAGCAGTCGGCCGCGGGCTAAATTTCCCTCGCCGGCCGCTTAAAACGGCAGTCCGGTCAGCTCCGCAAATGGAGCTGCTTCAGACCTCCATGAATCCCAAACCGGAAGTTCTTCACTGCATTTTTTTTGAAGTATTGTTGGTTCAAGTTAAAAAAAAAAGAAAATCTAAAATACCTGTGGTTGGAATGATGTGCTTGCATTATCTGACATGTTAGGCCAATAAAAAGCTCTTGGTCTATTAAAGTTGGGCTTGATACTTGTGTTATATATTCAATGAATCATTTGAGCATTTCCCCTTCTTGAATGCTCTGGTTTCTTTTTCTTTTGGATCATGTGAGTCACTTGTGCCACTTGAATTTGTCTGTGAAGAATGCTGCTGTTTCACATCAACCCCAGTAAGAGATACAGGATACAGGTCCTTTACCCACTTAAAACATCAAAGATAACAACTGTTTCAAGCAGCTTCAGCCCTAGCCTGAACGTGATATGCTTTCCAGAAGAACATCAATAGATTTGACTCCACATAGAAATTTTTGAGCTGCAATGCTTCGTTTTGTGTAGAACGAGTTGACCTATTCACACTGACAAGCCAGGTGCCGAATAATGAGCAGTATATTCAATTGCCATAATAGATAAGATTGTCCGATGAAGTCAGAGAATATGCTTTATTGATACTACTTGTGCTTCCTTCACACTGTAATTATATTGAGATACCAAAGCATTTATTAAAGTGGGAGGAAAAGAGCAGGGTTGTTCTTTGTATGTGAATCAGCAGTCTTTACACAGAGGATCAGCCTTTCCCCAAATCTTTGATCTAAATCCAGTTTAGAAGTAAATTGATCTTGTATGACATTTGGATGTCAGATCTGTGCAAAATCATCTCGAAAAGGAACTCTAACTTAAGCGTTATACATTTATTTAGAAAATCTATAAGCTGCCTCTCCAATGACCTGCTCAAAGCAGCTTACAACCAAGGATGCTTTCACACAAGGACAGGAAAAGCCTCCTCTACAGTTTTAAAAGCAGTAAGCAGGATTGAAGTATGTGGAGACAGCATTCACACACCGCATTCCTGTGCTGCTGGTAGTGCACCTCCCCACCCCCTTCTTGCTCATCACATCAGCCCAGAAGCACCAACCCAATGATAAGCTGGTAGGGGGACGACTGGTACCCTTGTGCCTAGAAACCCCCCTATCCCAAGAGGTTGGCTGAAGCTTACAATTCAGCTGCATGGCTGATTTTTAAAAGTCTTCTTAAAGGGCTAGAAGAGGTAGCCAGAGCTGACTAATGCTCATTTTGAAAGTGGTGCTAAGCTCCACCCACCACCCCCACCTCCCAGATTGGCTGCAGGTAGAATTTCATACAGAAACTGCGTACAGAAGCAGCCATTGTTCCCCTTTGCACCAGAGCCAAAGAGGATTTTTGTTAGCTCTGCTTTAAAGACAGAAGTCCTGGGAGCCCAACTCCTAAATAAAGCAGAGACATGCTGTGTGCTACTCAGGGGGAATCCTAGTGAGGAAACATCCCACGATAATGAAACAAAAACATTAAAACACATCCATTAAAAACAAAGCTGTTAAAACACAACCATTAAAAACAAAGCTGTATGATCTTCCTTTGTTTCATATTCCATTTGATATAATTTTGAATTTGATGCACGGATTTACTTGTATTATTAATTCAATTGACTTAGCAGAATTAAAGTCAGTGGCATTTCAATCAACAATAGCTATTTAAACTGATTCATTTCTGTTTTAGGTTAACTTTTTGACACTTTGTCCTCTCAGAATAGATATTGAATTCTAAATTTCTGCAGTTGATAGAACTGGGATGAAGCTTGAAACAGCATGAAGCCAGAGAGACAGAAAATATTAATATCTGGTACCCTTATCAGATCTCAGCTGCTAAGCAGCGTTAGCCCTGATCAGAATTTGGATGGGAGACCCCCAAGGAAGGCCAGGTTTGCTATCCAGACATAGGCAATGGCAAACTACCTCTGAACACCTCTTGCTATAAGTCATCTGTCACTTGACAGCACATGCACAGCCCCTGGAGATGCAATATACCCAAAGTTCTTCAGTTTGATAACCTTGTTATATATGTTTGTTTGGGTATGAAAGGCAGAGAGAACATGTGTGTGTGCAGGATGTACAGCAGAGAAAAGAAAGTTGGTTGGTTCTTTTCTGTCCTAAGAACAGAAATCACAATCCTGTATCAAGGTAATACAAATTCTGTGCCAAGTGGGGGCATCTCATTAGCTCTGTTCACAAGTTCACTATCCATGTACAGGATAAGCTTGATTTTTCGTTATACATACATCGAGTAATTCTTGTGTTACGTTAAATATATGTACAGATAAATATGATTTAACCCCCAAGTATTGGTCCCCAGTTTTATTTATAAAGTGAACACTTGTTGATTCTTCCTTACCAATGCTGTGTGTAGGTTACACATACATTCACTCTAACATGGGAACAGGACTACTTTCACACAGCATCGTGGGGTTATAGTTTCCCTTCCCTGTCTTCTTGAATCCTATTTCTAAAACTTGTTTGGCTGTTTGGTGGATGAAAGATAACGCCCAAAGGTTCTGATACACCACAACTGTATGACTTATTGTTGATTACTAGTAAACCATCTTGATCTTGTAATTAGTTCTACACACTTGCCAACATGAGACATTCTATTGACTGCACAGGTGCAAAAAGGAGCACATAGGCCATTTATATGGTGCAGGCAGTGTGTGAGTGATATACACCTCCTTCTTCAATAAATCTATCAGCTGCATAGAGCAAAAGCTGCCTAAAGTGGACTATGTATTTGTGTGACACTTCTCTTTCTCTGATGTGGAAGCTTAGTTCTGACTCCTCCTTCTTTTTCTGTGTTTTTGTAATCTCTCTCTCTCTCTCTCTCTCTCTCTCTCTCTCTCTCTGCAAGAAGCAAGATGGTTCTGTAAAGCTCTCCTGTGCGGGTTTACAAGAGAAACACCTGTATTCCTACTCACATGCAGCTAGATTAGCTAGCCACTTGTAATAGGGAATAGAGTTATTGAGTTTAGGTTTCTGTTTTTCTTCTGCTCTGACAAAAATGCAAGTGAACATGAATCAACTTCAACAAAAGTGTTATCTGTTATAATATAATGATTCCATGCTTTTCTGACTGTGCAAACTTTGCTACATCAACTAAGAAATCTTCCCAATACCGCACTGAGGAAAGGGATACAGATTGCATGTAAAAGAGCCACAGGTGGCTCCAGAGCCACTGAGTGAGTTTCAATGATCTAGCCAATTAGATTTGGCTACGTGAAATTACTACAAAGCCAAATCACAGTGAGAACCAGGGCTCATTTTGAGGGGGAATGCACAGGAATGCAGTTCCAGCAGTTCCCCAAAAAGGTCATGTCAGGTGGCTGCACCAACCTGACTCTCGGCCATTTTGGGCCCGTTTCAGCCTGGATTGGGGCCAAAACGGCCTGGATCGGGCCTCTGATGGGTGGTGGATCAATCTCCTGCTCATCAGTGGCCCAATCCTGACCACTTTGGGTCCCCTTTCAGCCATTTTCAGCACCTTTTTGCCATTTTGTGTCCAATTTTGGCCCTGAATGGCCAGGATTGGGTCCAAAACAGCCCGAATAGGTGATGTCAGGGGGTGTTACATATGCACATCAGTTACACTAATGACACACTTCCAATGATGGCAAGAGGCGTGGCATATGCTAACGAGTTATGCTAATGAGTGCCTCCGGCTCTTTTTCTACAAAATGACCCCTGGTGAGAACTATGTTTTCTACTTTCATTCTGAATGAGATGATATTGTTGCCCAATTCACTTGCCTCCTGAGCTGTGTTTTGGAGGAAGCAATATTTTTGTAATGTTTGTCTCAGCTCTGATTAATAACAGGTATCTTTGCCTAAATTCAGATGTCATGAACCAGCATTTGTTTGCCACAAGCATGGATTTAGTTAATTGGCAGGCTTGTGCGCTCCTTCTTCCCTTCAAGGGGTGAACTGATGTTGAAGACAGTTTGTCATAATGTTTGAATGTAGATCATTGTGGGTATTTATTTCTCAGTGCCTGAGATTCTTAGACATGGTTTAATCGTGAGTTAGAATACAGATTTGTGGGAAAGAAACATTCTTTTTCTGCCATTAGATTCATTGACTGCAAGATCAGTCTGGCACAACACCTTCCAGGTATATTCTCAGAGCTACCTAGCTCATTCCTGTTCCTTCCTGGACCATTATACTTCCTTCCCCATTCACCTCAAAGAGCAGCTAGGTGGAAACAAAGGAGTAAGTTCAGGAAGTCAGGCTCTTGAAATTCACCTGTGTGTAGAAAGGAACACCAAAGAGGAGAGTTACTGCTGAAGGAGGAATGAATAATAACAACAACAAAAACAACAACATTCAATTTATATACCACTCTTCAGGACAACTTAACACCCACTCAGAGTGGTTTAAAAAGTATGCCATTATTATCCTTGCAACAGTCACTCTGTGAGGCGGGTGGGGCTGAGAGAGCTCCAAGAAGCTATGACTGACCCAAGGTCACCCAGTTGGCTACAAGCGGAGGAGTGGGGAATCAAACCCAGTTCTCCAGATTAGAGTCCTGCTGCTCTTACCTCCAAACCAAACAATGAGCTGTTTGTTTTGCTAAAAGAAGCTTGCAGACTCACTGCGGGCTGAGTTGCCACCGAGGGCAAGGCTGAGGTGGAGGCGTGGTCAGAGGTGGAAGGAATGCAGGAGGCCTCTTCTGAAGAGGCTGCAACATGGTCGGCACCATTCTAGAGATGCTCTGGCAGGAGCAGGATGCTTTCGGCTATGCATCTTATGGTGTGTCAGACATGACATGCTGCACCTCCCATGACCTAGAAAAAGTACAAGCGCGGGTGTGCAGGTGGGGAGCCCCGAGAGTGTAGCAAGCAAGTCAGTCAGCCAGCCCCAACACTGCATCTGCATCATTGCTCCCTCGGCTTATATCCCAAGGGCAGTGGTTAGAGACAGGGACACGCCAAGTGGAGACATGGCAGCAAGTGCTGCCAACCAAAACATTCAGCACCTGGTACAGGTTGAATAGGTGCCACATTGCATATTTAGCTAGAGGATTCCCTAATGAGGGGGTCTGGAGGGCACCGCCACCCGGACCGAGTGAGAGCAGGGTGCTCTGCTCACAGAGGAGCTGACAGAGCCCCCCCCCCTCCCTGACTGCAGAACATGGAAAGGGCATGTGCTGCCGACTGCAAGATGAGTTGGGGAGCACATTGGGGAAAGTAGTACAGGAAGTCAAGTATACCTTGGATGAGAGCCAATCCGGGGGGGGGCACCCAAAGTTCACTTGCAGGGCACTGGCCCCAGCAACAGTGGGAGTGCATGCATAGCACCAACACACATGGTCACAAGTGGTGCCATAGGCTGAGCTATGGGCATGGAGAACATTCCTGGAGGACCTCACAGGCATCTCATCCGGGCACTCTCCCAGAGAACACAAGGGATGGATGCACTGGCACCATCCACCAGGAAGGTGCACTCTGCAGCGGTCAGGGGCACAAACTTCCATAAGGGTGGTCTGGTCATGATGGGGAGACGTGGTGGAGAGAGCAGCGCAGGAACATTCAAGCCTGTCAGGTGGGACTGGGCACACTCCCAGGCCCATTGGAAAATCATGGTCAGTGGCCAAGGCTCACACATCACGGGAGACAGTAGATCATGGACTGACAGGAAGGGGGATCTGGGGCTCAGCTCTGCAGGCACAATGGGGCCCCCTACCCATCACAAGTGAGTAGAGCCTTCCTGACTCCAACCCAAGCCCCAGGTCAGTTGGGGGTAGCCATGTTAGTGCGCTGGTAGATGTTCCTTCACCAGGTTTCAGTGCATGGCAGCAGGCCAATCTGCAAGTGGCAGGGTCCCTACGAGGGGGGTCAGCCAACCTGCCCAGGACTGGGGCAGCCACCACAAAGGCAGGGTTGCCAGCAGATCGCAACCCTTATAAACAATAAACCTGCTAGGGGTTGGACCTCCAAGGCTGATTCGGGACATGCTAGGGGAGGAAAAGATCTAATGCCATGTTTTTTAGTTGCAGAAGCAGCAGCCCCCCCCCCCCCCCCGAGATGGTCCAGCCAGTGAATGGAAAGCAAGGAGAGACCTGGTGGTGAACAAAGGGGCTGCTGGGCAGAGATGCCCAAGGCCCATTGGGCCAGTTGCCTGTTAAGGGGCTAGGAAGGAATTTTTCCCTACAAAGGCCAGATTGGCTGGGGCCTCTTGAGTGTTTTTTCGCCTTCCTTTGGGACATCAAAGTCAAGGTCCACTCAGAGGTTCAAACAGCTCACTCAGGATCGAGGCAGCTGTCACAACAGCAGGGGCAGGGCTGTCGGCAGACTATGTGCAATCTGTCAGGGAATGGGCTTCCAAGGCTGACTGGGACATGTCAGGGGAGGAAAGGAATTTTAATGCCTCTCTTTTCTAGTTACAGTAGTCCTCCAGAGATGGTCCAGCTGGTGAACTGGAAGCAAAGAGAGACCTGGCAGCAAAAAGGGGGACTGCTGGAGTTCTCTGAGTGGGTGCGGTGGAGATGTTCAAGGCCCTTTGTGCCAGTTGCCTGCGAAGGGGCCAGGCAGGAATTTTTTTTCCTGCAAGGGCCAGATCAGCTGGGGCCTCTTGGGGTTTTTTTTTTTTTGCCTCCTTTTGGGACATCAAAGTCAGGGCCCACCTAGGGGACAGGGGGAATGGCTCCACCTTGCCACAGCCATTGGATCATTGGAGGGAGGGTGGCCTTCGACATTCCTCCTGTGGCAGTCTTGAGCCATTGGGCCAGATCCTTAAGGGGTGAGTGCAGCAGTTGGACAGCTCACCCCTGTGGAAAGAGAGGCAAGGGCCGACCGGCATCGCTAGTGGTGGAACATGGCTTGCTGTCCCATAAGGCCAGCGTTGGGCTGGAGTGGTAATGCCAGCATGGCTGGAGTGTTATGCATTGAACAGCAAGGGGCCTTTCGATGCCGGCAGAGGATCCATTGCCCATATGCCTGGCCAATGCTCCAGTCTGCTGGAATCAATAAAGTTGTGGCCATTCCAACCAAAATGGAGATGTCTGTGTATCATTCGCTGGAACTCAGCCAGAACATGGCAACACCATGTGCACCTGCTCTCTGATTGTAGCATGTAAGTATCTGAATTGTATGGGTTTATCTCAGGTAACTAGTATGTGGATAGCTGTAGCATGTGACATAGCGTAGGAATAGAAAGGAAAAACAAGGGGCGGCCCCAGGTCCAAACTGAGAAAACCAACAACCCGGGGAACCAAGATTCTAGAAATTAATTGTATATTTTCTAAAGTGCAAGGTGCAGAAGTGCTAATTAAATATAACATGCATCATAAATACATTTACAAAATACAAAGTCCATCCAATGAAACATCCAAATCGTCACAATTTCAAAATCTCAAAGTCCATCTATTTATAAACTGAATCTTCACCGTCCGGAATATGTTTGAAGATTTTAAAGTGCAAATGCTGAGTACAGTGAAAAAAGCCGATGGGAAGGGAGACTTGTGCAAGTTGTTTGTTCTTTCACGGTCCAGAGTAGAAATAGTTATTTAATAGACGCCGACGGGAGTTTGCAGGCAAATTGTTATTAACCCGTTTCGTGAGTAGAAAAAGACTCACTTCATCCTGGGCATAAACATAATCAGACCGGAAGCACTGTAGGAGTAGAATAATTTAATATACAATTAATTTCTAGAATCTTGGTTCCCCGGGTTGTTGGTTTTCTTTTTTATAGCGTAGGAATAGGCAATCTTCTATTCCCGTTTAGTTTTATGATTATATATGGAATCTAAAAACAACCAAAGCTGAGAAATCATAACTTCCTGAAGAAGGGATGATCTCCTGCAAGTATTCCCTGAGAAAACAGTTCTTCAAGGGAGCCTAATATGCAATGTTCTTTATCACAGACTTGATGGTATTTAAAGGGAAAATGACAGACAGGATACAGAAGTATTTCTTCTGGCTTTTGGAATTTTCTGTAATGGAACAAACTTTTCAAAAAATGCAGATGGTTTTCAGAGATTATGGACACAATTTACTAATCAATTCTTCTATGTAAACTGCTTCCCACACCTCCAGCTGGGGCTTTCTGATTGATTTCAAACGATTTCAAATTTCTTATCCCGCCTGTTTTGACTCTGTGCAAATCAAACTTATTATTCTATTATTGTCTGCTTTCCAAATTTTCCCCATAAAATTACACATACTCATCATTGGGGAAGATCCTAGCCGTATCCTATTACTGTACTTAGCAAAGTTTATTTATATACTTATTTGTTTATTAAAATATATATACCTTACCCTTCCTTTTGGCTCAGGTTTGAAGCCTTTCTCCATTGCAAGGAATCTTCTTCTAATGAAGGTGGTTCTTCTATTGGAGGAAAACCCACTTCAGTTGGAGGAAGGCTACTTGGAGGGTAGTTGGATCTACTCCATTATCTGTACATCAATAAATCTGCATTATATGTTAAATACACACACATACTGTATAAGTTATATATAATTCTTTGGCAATTCTCTGGGCAGATAACAAAAATGAGAGGATTTTTTAAACATGTTCCTGTATGGGTCTTTGTAATCAGATTTCATCATTGCGTATATTACACAACAACCAAAGTTTATTTGATTGAATTTCAGAGAAAGAAAAACTATTCAGCTCAATAACTATATCAGGAAAATGATATAAGAATTCTTCCTGGGGTTGACTTTTGAGATGCCTGGTTATGATTCTAATTGAAACATATTTTACTTGCAGTAACAGAACTCCCTGCAACCGTTGTTTCTTTTGGAAGAAGACTACTGAATTGTATATAATGATTCTAGACACAAAATTGGGGACATCATTCACAACAAACTCAACATTCTACATGACTACTGATTTTTAAAGATGGAAAATCTCCTTTAATATTTTAATTATGATGGCCCATATTAGGATCAAAATATATATTTGGAAATTAAATATTCGTTTACATTTTATTTTGATCTTTTTTCCTTGGTCTTTTGAAAATAATTAAATATCCTTGTATTTCATCCATGGGAATTATATAAGGAGTCCTAATCTTTTACAGCCAATCAAGAAAACAAGTATTTCAGAGGAGAGAGATACTTCTGTTCTTTGCAATACAAACCTTCACCTACTTGTTATAGTTAGAACAGAACCACTTATGCAAAAGACTCACTGACCATCCAGAAACCAAATGTATCTCTAAAAATAGTGCAGTGTTCCTCCTAGCTAAGGAAGCAACTCAGGGCAAATCTGTTCCAAAGATTCCTGCTTATCAGAGCAGAAGAAAAACTGGTGGTGGCTTTGAGCTACCCCTGACTGATTTAATCAGGTTGATTTGTACTACAATGGAAGCAGAATGCTGCAACAAAATGGAGTGCAAGGACAACATTGAAACTGGCTTCTTCAGATCATTTCTTTGTTGCTGATTTCTCATCAGTTTGTAAAACAAAGATGCTAAATTGCTCTAATAAAACATGCAGTAATCATTAATAGCCTCATCTGTAACATTGGTTTAGACCTTATGTTTCAACTTTTAACTGATGTCCCAGAAGATATCTATCTTACATAACTTGAAAGCATACTGCTACTAGAAGGTATACACTAGGCCAAATAAGGCAGTGAAGGTAAGATCCACAAGAGGATAAGCTGTGGCTCAATAATACAACACATGGTTTGTTTGTTGAATGACCCAGGTTCAGCTCCTAGCATCTCTAGTTAAAAGAATCTTAGGTGAGGGATGGATTGCAAATATATTTACACTTAGAAAGCTTCTTTATATCATTGGTCTGTCTGGAAGCCCACCTAGAAGTCTTTTCTCTGCAATAATGAAGAGTACCAGTCAGAGCAGAGCAAGATGATATAAGGAAGCTTCTTATATTTACATATTTGCAACCAACATTTTGAAATTAGCCTAACTTTATAACTAATGGAGTTTCTGCAGAACTGGTGTTACTTGCTGATGGGCTCTGGCAATTTTCTAGAGGAATGTGATAGAAAAGAGTCCAGAAGCACCTTTAAGACTAACCAACTTTACTGTAGCATAAGCTTTTGAGAATCACAGTTCTCTTCATCAGATGCATGAGAACTATGATTCTCAAAAGCTTATGCTAAGTTGGTTAGTCTTAAAGGTGCTACTGGACTCTTTTCTATTTTGCTACTACAGACTAATACGGCTAACTCCTCTGGATCTGTGATAATATGGTAAAGGAGCCCTGTCTTTACCCATAGAAACATTAAATGATGCGCTCCCCTTGGACTATATCATATTACAACATGTAAAAATCCTGTGCCTAGAAAAGTTGAATAGCCAGGAATAAACCTTTCTCCCTGGTATGCTACTTTCTGTATACATGACCATCGGGTGTTCATTTGGTTGAGTTGTATTGTTTCTCTTGTTGATAAGGTAATGCTGTTTAGTTAAATTTTTTTGTAGAAATGCTTGACCCTTATTCTTTGGGGTTCTGTTAATTTTGAGGACTCCTGCTTCATCGCTCTGAGAGTACTTTCCGTAAAAATCTGAATTTCCATTTCCCAGAATTATTAATGTGCTGACATTATGCTGTATTATTTCGGTTTCCCTTCCTACAGCAAGCTAGAAAAAGGAATATCAATCTTGCCTTTGTAAATCAAGAGGTCGCAAAAGGATCCTTTCTTGGGCCTTTTCGTACGGGCAATTTTTGCCACGTTTGACTTCCAAATTCCAGATGATGAAGGGGGAGTTAATCATCTGGAATTCAGAAGAAAAGACAAAGAGGTACGGAGCCAAACGTAGCAAAAATCATGCAAACGGGCATTAAGATGGCAAATGAGATTCAGTATGAGCAAGTGTGAAGGATGTATATTGGAGCAAAACATTCCAGCTTCACATATACACTAATAAGTTGTGAGCTGGCAGTGACAGACCAAGAAAAGGGTCTTGGGGTGGTAGTGAATAGCTTAATGAAAATGTCAACGACTCCATGCTGGCCATACTTTTAAAAGGAATAGAGAAGAAAAGTGCCACTAATATACTACCTTTTTCCTGCCACTCAAATTTCAGTAAGTAATTGAACAAGTTTGGGTGTTCTTTCTCTCTCCTATTCAAGTACAAATGATATGCCTGAATATTTATTGCTCCCCCCACCCTTGATACTTAATGTATAGATTTTTGGATGGGAGGAGGATAATGCTGTTCTCAATTTGTTTGTGCTGAAAAGGGGGTGATTAATCCTTTAATAAACAACACTTGCTCCATTTTTGACTAATACTTCAATATCCTGTTACTATTTGAGAATTACTTGGATTTTAAAACACAAAAAGGCATGGTATTCAACTGTGGTAAGAAGTGAAATGAAATTCCTATGATGGCATTATAGCCACTGCATTTTTCGCAGATGGCAAAACAGATTTGACTTTGTGGGTATTACACATTACACAAGCTCTTTATTTTATATGTATTACATTGTCTGGATAATGCAATACTGTTAAGCCCATCTATTCCATTTGGCTGATGTATCCCTTTCAGAACAGCAGTTGGAGAATAGGTTTGTGCCTTGGACTGGTTTAAATCATTCTTCATGGAACAGATTGAAAGGGTTGTAGGATACTAGCTTCAGTGTGGGAACTATCGTCAGGGTTTCTACAGGGTGCAATATTATCCCCCATGTTATTCAATCTGTACGTAAAGCCTAGTAGAAATCATTCATAGCTTTGGAACAGGATGTCATCAATATGCAGATGACACTTAGCTCTATAGCCCTCTATTCAAATCCTCTGCTGGTACAATAGAGGCCTTAAGCAGCTGCCTGACAGCTGTGGTCAAATGGCTGAAAGCAAACAAATTGAAACTGAACCCAGACAAGAGGGAAGTGATGCTGGTTGGGAAGGCAGAGATCTTGAAGGACATTGTGCTCCCCATTTTCAGTGTGGCTCAGTTGACCCTTGCAGACTCACTGAAGAGCTCAAATGTTATATTGGTTTCAGCAATGCTGCTAGAGAAGCAAATTAATGCACCTGTAAAAAGGACCTTCTCCCAACTCAGGCTAACCTGGAAGATGACCTCCTACCTTGACATAGCTTATCTGGCCACCTAGATTCATACCATGGTAACATCAAAACTAGACTACTGTAATGCACTCTACACAGGTCTTCCATCAATGTCAGCTCGGAGACTCCAGTGCAGAATGATGCAGCTCAATTATTATGAGGGCTAATCTGAACAGAGCTTTCTGCAGATACCCCTCTGCAAATGAGAAAAATCAACAGCTGCCTGGAAACACACATTCTTTGTTGTGAACGCCACCTTAAGGTATGGCCTGCATGAAGCTCCCAGTGTCCTCCTGGCTTTCTGCAACCTATGCAAAATGAATTATTTAGAAAAGGTGCTGTGCTGTAAGAAAATGGTTCAGAGAGATTCCCTGGTAAAGGGATAGGGACTAGACATGGGCACGAACAGCATTATGAAAGGAAAAAACCCACATCTGTTTGCGAACAAGTCGTTTGTGAGGCTCCATTCTAAATGAACAAGTGGTCGTTGCAAGCCTCGTTCATTGCCTTCATCAGCTGTTTGTCAAGCCAGGCAGTCTGGGGCCTTTCAACCAATTCCCCTGGCAACGGCAGGGACTGAACTCTGTCTGAACTCCTTCTGGCTTTAACCCTTCAAAGTACTTCCAGCAGAGTCCCATTTTTGCCACTGTGAAGAGAAAATGACAGCAAAGGGGGGACACACATGGATCATGCCTTTCCCGGGGTGCAATCTCTCTAAAACTTGGGGGGGGGGGTCTTTGGAGGACAGTGAGGACTATGTCCCCTGCAAATTTGGTGGGTATTGGACATTGGGAAGGTCAGTTTGTGGGGTGTTTAAAAGCCCCTGCCTCTTGCACATGGCAGGAAAGGGCCCTTTAAACTATCAGCTGGCAGGTGGCAGGGGGGAATTCCCTCTGCCACCTGCCAGCTGATAGTTTAAAGGGATCTTTAAGGGGCCACGAACAACAAACAACGAACATGTTTGTGAACAGGGTCATGTTAGTTACTGTTCATTGTTCGTTGTTAATGGATGGCAACGAACAACGAACAACTGTGTCACTGAGAGACCTCTGTCTTTTGGTGCTATACCTCTGAAGATGCCAGTCACAGCTGCTGGCGAAACGTCAGGAACTACAATGCCAAGACCACAGCTATACAGCCCAGATAATCCACAACAACCATCATTCTCCAGCCGTGAAAGCCTTCGACAATACATCTAACAACGAACAGCTTGTTCGGGTTTTTTTCCGTTCATGCCCATGTCTAATAGGGCATACTGCGTACTGTCTGTTGCTGTATGTATGTTCCTACTGGATAGTTCTGTGTAGTTTCATGTCATGTCAATTTCCTTATGTTTTGTCTCAGCATTGTTTTCAGCTCTGTATCAGATTTCTGCTTCTTTTCAGATTTCTGCAATCCTTACCCTATCATATTGTCCCAGGTGTTGATCATCTGGATTTACACTGTGTAATCCACATGCAGTCTCAGTGAGAAAGGTAGACTATAAACAAACAAGCAAACAAACAAATACTTCTACGTTGTTTGATCTCAATGCAAATAAGCACAACTTGGTATCACATTTGTGCTGACAAGATAGAGACAAATCTTATTTAATCTTGTAAAATTGGTAGTTTATTAGGACAAACCATTCAGTGTCACATTGTGCATATTTAGTTTTTCAAATTGCTAGTCTGTCTCATCCTGAAGGCTTGGGATAGATAGCTTATAAAAAGAGAATGTTACTAGGCCTTTACGAAAAACAAAACAAAAAAACCCTACATAATGCTGGATTGTCAGCACATTTTCTGGACATTTGTTTTTGTTATATATGGTTTACGTAAGTCTTATTCTACATTTAAAACAGAAGGTGAAATAAACATATTAATTAAATTTGCACTCCTGTTAAAACTCAGGGATCACAATGAAATAGGTGGATATCAGCTAACATTTGTTCATTGTCACCAAAAAAATTGGTTTACATAAGAGTATACTATCATCAGTCTACCTTTTCATAACGTTATGCGTATTGATAATGAACTAGATCATTATTAGTCAAAGCTGTCAAGCCAACACCTATTTAATCAGAATGTTCTGCCTTTTCTTTTCTTTTTATTTGGAATCAAAGAACAAAGAAACACAGATAAATGGATGAAGACTGGAAATGTGCATTAATATTGATTTAATGGAATGTTATCCTATGTGACCCCATCAGGATATATGGAAATCACAAAAATGTTTTTAGCGTTAAGAATCATTCCAACTGGGATACAGCAGGAGGATGAGAAAAAACAGTTGTGTTTGCGCAATCGTAAGAATATAAGAGCCCTGCTCAATCAGACCAGCAGTCCTAATCCTGCACCTTGTCTCATACAATGGTCAACCAGTTACTCTGGAAGACCAACAACAGGTCATAGAGGCTGAGGCCTACAGCTGATGTTGCCTCCTGGCACTGGTATTCTGAAGTTTACTGCCTCTGAATGTGGTGGTTCCTTTGGATCACCATAGCTAAGAGCCACTGATAAATCTATCCTCCACAAATTTGTCTAATTCCCTTTTAAAGCTGCCTGAGGCCATTACTACATCCTCTAGCAAAGAATTCCACATTTTAATAACCTGTTGAGTCCAGAAGTATTTCTTTTTCTCTGTCTTGAAACTACTGCCCATCAATATCAATGTCCTTGAGTTCTAGAATTTTGGGAGAGGGAGAAAAAGTTCTCTCTGTTCACTCTCTCTGCCCTGTAGATAGGGTTGCCAGGGACCTGGAGTCCCTCGACAAGGGATCCCCAGGTCCCTGTACTCTCCCAGTGGGGGATTGAGAGCTGGTACTTACCCCAGCTGATGTCATCGCACGGGGTCAAAGGGCACCCCTGGGTCAAAGGGGGCCTCTTGTTGCCACTGCCACCGGCTCTTGCTGCAACTGCAGCCACTCACTCTCACTGCTGCCATCACAGTTGCTCACTTTCACCGTGGCCCACTCTCATTTGACGCAAAGGGGCTGCAGCGGCAAGAGGCAGCAGCAGTGGTGAGCCAGCGGCAGCGGTGGCAGCGAGAATGGCCAGCTCTTGCTGCTGCCACCGCCGCCACCTGCTCTTGTGGCATGGAAGTGCACCCCCTGCCCGGGGGTGCACCACATCGCCCGGGGAAGGGGCGCCCCAGGGAGCATGCCCCCTGCCAGCCATATAAGTGGGCATGGGGGGGGCGAAGGGTTGGATCTGGGGATCCCCTGTCCCCAGCAGGGGAATGGCAACCCTACCTGTGGATAATTTTATAAACCTTTATCACGTCTCCCCCCACTCTCACTTTGTTGTCCCTTTTCTAAACTGAAAAGTGCTCCAACTTTTTGGTTGCCCTCTTCTGTCCTTTTTCCAACTCTACAATTAGAGGATCTCACTGATCTCTAAGATCAGGACATCACTGAAATTGAAGTATACAGCATCAGATATAAACATGGTGCAGGTGCTAACAACGGATTTCCATAAACTTAATAAATAGGGTGCAGCCATGGGGCTCTATCTCAGAGCTCCCAGAGAGCAAGACCCCTCAGTGGTAGGAAGAGTACAGGGTGAGCACTTAGCACTTATACCCCAGGGAGAGATCAAAAACAAAGATGTTAGGCTAATTCCTCTCACTGTAGACCCCTAACAGGTACCCATGTCCAGATACTTGTCTTAAAGGGGCAAGGATAAAATGACAGGCAAGGAGGAGCTGGGGAGCTGCCTGCCATGGCTCACTCATCCACATCCACCTCATCTGTTCCCCTTGCACAAGGCCTACACAGCTGAGGCTAGTGGCATGCTGGGGGAGGAGACTGGTCTGAGCCTGGCCCTCTAAGCACCATGGCCCATATCTAAGGTAGCCAAGAAGCCCTTGGACTCATTCTCTCACAGGATCAGAGTTCCATACAGCAACAGGAGCAGCAGGAACATATCAATCTGATGGGGTGAGCAAGTGTAATTTGGATGCCAGCAGCATCTGCCTCTGGGGAGGGTCTCTCCCTCCCCTCCCACCATTGGGGCCATGGACCTTCCTGAGGAACAGCAGACCTGACTGTGGCTTGCCTGAGGCTGAAGCCCTTGTCATCACCACACATGTCTCTGTTTTCCTTCAGGCAGGGGGCGATCCAACAGGCAGACTTGGAAGCATGGCCATCACAGTCCCTGGTAATCCTCTCAGACTCCATTTACAGCCAGGCTCCAGGAACATTCTCCCACAGGCAGCTGGTCATCCTGTGAGTCTGCATCACTTTTGAGCAAGCAGCACAAAGGAAGGCTCAGCCTGCCTCTGAAAGGCCCCAGGAACAGCACACTCAAGCACAGTTGCGATGCTGGACAAAGAATTCCACCAGGCCAGAGGCAGGGCCAAGAAAGCCCTCACCCTGGTCAAGGCCAGATGAATGTCCCTCAGACTGAGGACCATCAGTACTTTATCAACTGATTGTAAAGCTCTATGAGGGATGTATTGGGAGAGCAATCCTGCAGGTATGTTGGTCCCAGTCCTGCTGGCAAAGTGTGTCTAGGCATCCCCTTCATTAGGCAGTTCAATAAAGTCTGCGTTGTTCCACTACTCTCTCATTGTCGGCTTGTTTGCATGCAGATGATACGAGCCCCATACCCCCCCTTCTCCAACTCCCCCCCCCATCTGTCACTTCTCCATAGAACTGCCCCTTCACACATCCCAGAGGTGGGCTCAGGCTCAGGGGTGGTAATGCTGGAGCAGCTCCTATAGGTTTTCCACATGTCACTGGACTCTGAATTGTTCTGCTGCACAATACAGCAGTGGTCCAGTGGCACCTTGAAGGCTGAACCCACACTTAGGACAGCATTCTTCTTTCACTCCTTTCTACATTGAGGGGCTGGGTGTGAGTTGGAGGGCTGTCCAAGACAATGTATGGCTGCTCTGGGGAGGAGGCTCTCTGAGGGAGTCCCAAACTCTCCCTGCTGGCATCTAATCAATCATGCAGATTGTATTGCAAAGGGGCATCCAGGGTCAATGCTAGGACACCACTGCCATGGATGCAGCAGAGGGAGTGGTATGGAGCCACATACCAGCCATGACGCTGGATTTTGGAGGTACCCAGGGCCAGCACACCCATTGAGGCCAGGTAGGCGGTGGCCTCAGGGTGCGGGGTGTCAGAGGGGGCACCAGAAAAGGCAAGGGGGACAGGAGCATGCGCCACAGAGCTGCAGCCTCCTAGCCCTCCCACCCCGTGATGCCGCTGCTACCAGCATATGCCCCCAGCCGGGCGCAGCAGCCGCAGGCAGGTGTCTGCGGCGGTGCAGGGCAACCAAGCAGGAGAGCTGGGAGGCCACCCGCGCGCTGTCCCAGCCGCCCACTGCAGCAATTGGGCCAGCGGCGTGCGCACGCCCGTGATGATGTCACATGTGACATCATCACACAGGGCGGTGCATGTGTGTGTGCACGTGCGCAGGGGCGCCTGGCCCGCTGACCAGCCGCGGGCACCAGAAACCCTGGTGCCACTGCTGGAGGTACCTCATTGGATAGGCCATCCTACTCCCCCTGCTGCCATTTGCAAGTGGATCAAAAAGTCAGACTCAGGACTTTAGTCTGCCTCTTCCTTCTGCCCATGTGAGGTTTGAACCAGGAGCTACAGCCATGTTATGCCAGCCATGTTGGTCTGTATGATATTCTCTGCCTGGCTCCATGTTGCACTTGGCAACATGAGAGTTGCAGTAGGGTGTCTAGTGTGCACTGGCATGTCTCTTGGAAACCTCCTGTCCTGGCTCTGGGGCTTGGGGACTGGTTCTGAATGTTAGAGGCTGTGGGTTCAAGTCTAGTCAAGGTCTTTTGGTCCCATTTTCTTTCTGATAGTACTTTTCCAGGGGGAGGGGTATGTGGCTCAGGGCAGTGGTATTTGTGAGTGGGTGGTGCTTCTGCTGCCTGTTTGCTCTTCACAAGCAATAGAGTGGGTGATCCATCTGCTTTATCAGCATGTGTCCCCTCTGGGCTGGGGAGGGGACCTCTCGAACCCGGTACCTCTGTTAGGGTATCACAGTCATGGGGTCTGTCTACCCTGTATGCTGCCTTCTGGGCATAGGAGGTGACATTGAGAGGCAGAGACCGCTGGATAAGGCTGGAGATTGGCTCCACTTGTAGCTGCAACTCACAATGCTGAAAATGGCAGCTGATGTGTGATTGGTGGATGCTGCCCAGAGTTTCTCTGGAGACTGGAGAGATTGCTCTTTTGCTGGTGCCTGGCCAGTTTATCCATTGGCGTATCTCTCTGTTAAAAGTCCTTAGGAAGCAGACTACAAAATTTATGCAGCGTCTGGCCAAGGCAGCCATGGTGCTCCTTAGGATGGCACTGAAAGAGTGTAGGCAAACAACTAATATCAGAGTAGTGATAAATCATTTGGTTTACTTTATCTCTTGAGCTCAGATCATGAATTCTCAGTTTACTTTTCCTGTTTATCAGACCTAACTGTCCTATCACTTCTTGTACTCAGAAACTCTATGTCCTGTTTTCCTATGACACTCTCATCAGGACAGAACATGAATTATGTGACAAGCTTCTAAATAAAAAATGGTTTCACCAAGACACATTTTACAGAACTCAAGTATGCAACATGGAGGAAGAGAAATTAATAAAAGGCATTTTCACTAAAGCTGGCTACATCACTAATAATTTAGTATTCAGGACTTTTGTTAACCTCTATATAGTTAAAAAATGCATCATGCCACACTGACAGGGTTGCAGGTGGGTACTGGCAATCTCCTGGAATTACAACTGATTTCCGGTCTACAAAGATAAGTTTCCCTAGAGAAAATGGCAGCTGTGAAGTGTGGACTCTATGGCATTATTGCTGGTTTAGCTCTTTCTTCTCTCCAAACCCTGCCCTCTCCATGCTCCCCCCCAAACTCTCCAAGAATTTCCCAACCCAGAGTCAGTAACTCTACCCACTGAATAGACACACCTAATTGAGCAGTAAAAACTTTGCTTTAATACAAACTAGCCTGATCATAATCAAGAAAACCATCTGGCAGATCACTTCTTATAGAAAATTTAGCTGAAAACTTTGGCTGCTCTTCTCCCATTCTTACTTTTGGGAGAAGAAACACCACATACATGAAGAACTCCACCCACTGTTGTCAGAAACATCAGTCTAAAGTACATGCTGGTCTCACTGGATTGCAACATGACTGCTTTCACAACTTTGCTGTGTCTTGTTCCTTGGAGAGTTTCCTACAGTCAGAATGGAAACCTGCAATTCAATTAAAATCTCTGTCACTTGTCTACTTCAAAGTATTAAAAAACAGATGTAAGCTTTTGGATTTCAAGAAAAATATGTTCTTTGAATATCCAAAACTGAAATCTATAAAAGAAATTCCCTTGGTGAGACTTGTTTTGCCTTCTGTTGAAGACTGTGAAATGCTAATGAAGCTTGTGAAGCACGCCAAATTCCTAAAACACTGATCTGAAGAAGTGAGCTGTGACTCATGAAAGTTCATACTCTACCACAAATTTTGTTAGTCTTATAGGTGCTACTGGACCCTTGCTCTTTTCTCTTCCTAAAACACTGTACAACTAACATCAACCCTTATGTTCAAGCAACAGGCTCTTCTACAAGAAGAAAAATCTGTTGTGTAGTCAAAAGGTTCTTTGCTCAAAAAGAAAACTGCTGATAACTGCATGGAGGGCCAAACATAATCATAATTATCTATTGTGATCTAGCCATATTTAGCCATGGAGTTGTAAACTACTTATAAAATACTTGACATATAGCTTGTAGGCTGTTAGTTACATGGAAAGGATAATTTATTGTTTACTTACAAAATTTATACCTTGACTTTCTGCCCTTGCAAGGGCCACCAAAGTGGCTAAAAGATTAAAAATATACATAATAAAAATGTCTTGAAAATCATGAAAACCAAACAAAAACACCCCATTAAAACAATTAAAACCAAGCTAAAATACTGCTTATTTACAAATTTCTGCAATCCATACCTATTGTATTATTTATTGAATGTTTCAGCTATTGATTTTATTGACTTACATTGTCTAATCAGCGTTGAGTCTCTGAGTCTCTCTACATGAGACACCTCAACGAGTGTTTGTCAAGTGTAAGGAGACACAATGTTAGCTGGGAAGCATAATTTTAAAAGACAGAGCAAGCGGAGATCACTCCTCAGAGGGTTTGTTAATTTCATCTTCGCTACCCCAAAGGCTCTGTCAGTTTTATCTCTCCAGTCTAAAACTATATGGGATTGCAACCAGAGGGAAGCGAGGAATGGGAACGGGCTGGAGCTGCCTTCCGGAGCTGGACTTGGATCTGGAGAGGTTAAAATGGGCTGAAGTTTCCCTTCTGACATTTCACAGCCCCTTCACACAGCTCCAGTGCAAAGCCTTTGCCCTGCTGCCCTCTCTGTCTTTTTAAAGTACGCTTCCCAGCTACCATTGCATCTCCCAACACATGTTCTTCATGTGTCAGATGTCTCGCATAGAGAGACTCTCTGTGAGAAAGGTGGGCTATAAATAACATAAAGATCAATAAATAAAATCAAAATGACAATTAACACAAGGGACAGGAAGGATGGATCAATGAGGTAATGCCAGATGGAAGAAAAATATCTTCACCTACAGGCGGAAGATGGCAACAGAAGGGGACAGATATGTTTCCCTGGGGAGAGAGTTCCAGAGTTTTGGTGCCATGACCAAGAAGGCTCTCTCCCAGGTTGCCACCCACCTAATCTCAGAAGGCACAGGCACCTGAAGCAGGGCCTCTGAAGATAACCATGGGTCAGGTAGGTTGGTAAACAACTATGCAGTCCTTCTTCTCTAATGATAATTCTTATTTCCTCTTTGAGCAAGGGTGGTAGCATGGGAAGGAAGGAGATTTAATGTGGACCATTCCTGCTGGACCATTTCCCCCACTTACTTGCCTCCTTCCCAGAAGCTCATCAGTTGTTCCATGGAGAAATTATAAAGATGCAAATATCAGCTGTGAAGAGAGGAAAGGGTGGTTGAATGAAACCCTTCTCTCCCCGCTCCTCTATGTCACGGCCCCCAGTCTGAATCAGGAGCTCCTATGGCAAAAAGATCTGATCCACCGTGTCCTCTAGTTTGGTCCCTGTTACAGAGCCATGAATTTAAGCTTTGTTCCCTGTCTAGAATATTTACCATGGGAACAAAACTTTAATATTCCAGAATGAGTCCACTGGCAATAGAATAAATATAACTCATTTATCATCCAAATGGTACAGTCTTCATTTTAGTCCAGATTTCATTGAACACAAAAGATGAAAAAGTTGCCACGATCTTTAAAGTGTAGTCACCCTTCTCTTTGGCAAGTGATTACAGTATGTCTAAAGTGCTAATTTACAGACTTGTCATTCGTTAGTTCTATCTAAGGAACAAAGTCAGGACATGTAAATCAAAGCTATTTATTGAGGAATAAACATCAGGGGTTTAAAATATACCACTGATTCAATAGCAATTTGCATCTCCTAATAGGAAATAGCATATGCACACTAAGCTATGCAAATCTGTTTTAAGCAGTACAATATTCTTTTTAAAGATATCTAATTTCAGTTTCTGACATAAATCAACATTAGAACACTTGATATTTTAAGAGTTTAAAGCTTTCTTAAAGTACTGATGAACTTTCCAAAACAATACTTTATTTGCAAGTTAAATACAAACTGGTGCTACCTTTCCTTAGAGCTACTGAGTTTGGCATTTGGATGCGGCATGATTTTTGGCCAAACAGGTAGAAAAAAGAAGTTCTGTCACCTTTCTTCCATGTTTAGTGCCACTGTAAGAAAACCTTACTCAGTGCATTCTTTTGAGGATAGTATCATTTGAACTGGCCCCATAAAGATAAAAGCAGTCTGTTTGTCCGTGTTCAAAGACACTCTCATTACTTCACCATTTCCAAATCTTGGAATAAGGAGTAAACGATGGCTGAATTTTAAAAATCAGGGAGCAAGGAATCTGAGTGTCCGCTTGCTGGTGCAATGAAAGTGGAATGCACTAGCTTAAATGTTAAGTGCCAGAATTTAATTGGTTCGTAGATTTGGCTTTGGGGTTATTTTTTAATCTCAAATTAGTTTAAAATGCCTGTGTTGTGGGCTGCCTCTTCCTTAGTAACTACCTTTCATGACTGAGATTTAAGCAAAGTTTCCTGAACTCTAAATTTGAAACAGCACACTTAAAAGCAGGTGGGTGGATGGATGAGGGGGAGGGAAAGCAGAAAAGACAAAAGAAGAGAGCAAGAGAGCTCTTGGGAATCCATTCATGGAGAGATTCTCAGATTTTTGTTCAAGTCTAAAAGCTATATTATGTTAATATCAGTACTAATTGCTAGGGAATAAACAGCGCCCACAGGCTGAATAAATGTCAGGAGCAAATTTATTTTGGAACCCACTTGAAACAACGCCAGTCATTGGTATTAGAACAATTGTTAGCATCATGAGAAAATATACTAGTGTCTGTGGCAACAGTTTTTTTTTTTTAAAAAAATGGAACTTGGAAGCCATACATTGGTTTGATTTTTGTTGTTTGCAAATGATACAGCTGAAATAGGCAAAAATTCTGGATTGCATAAACAGTGGAAAGCTCACCATTCTTAAAGAATGGCATGGTGGAGAGTGCCATAAGGTCATAGCAAACTCATGGCAACTCCTGCTGCGGTTTTCAAGGCAAGAGGAGACACTCACATCATGGAATGCTTAACTATACACAAGTCCTGCACATAGGAGCATAGGCTGCAGCCCTTCCAATCTTATGTTAGTTTTATGTAAAAGGATATGGAACCCCTTCACACTACCTTTTAACATAAACCTGTCTTCCCTGATTCAGGGCTACAGGCAGGTAAGGCCATCACAATTCACGACTTATCTCATCTCTATTTACAGAAAGATATCCCTTTCAAAGCTTGGAGTTTCCTCTATTCTCTTTTCCAGAGACATCCCCAGGCAAAGCAGCCCAGTTCCTTATATTTGTTATCCCTCACCCAGCTACTGCCCAAATGGGCCCAATTTGGCCTGCTACAGAGCACAGGAGCACTGCTGGGAGGGCCCTGGTGAGCTCTTGCGCTTCTCAGTGGGCCAATTTAGGCCCCCAAAGGATTCAATTCAGCCTGTTTGTGGCCCAAAAGAGCCCACTGTGGCATACAGGAGCACGCTGTGCCACCTAGAATCATGCCTCGGAAAGTGCGTTCCCCAGCCTTTCCCCTGCTGGCCAGGTAAGCAGGGGCAGGGGATGGAGGGTGAGAGTGGGGGATCCCCCACCTCCAGAGAGCTGCCTGTGTGACTAGCCCAAGGTCACCCAGCTGGCTTCAAGTGGAGGAGTGGGGAATCAAACCCGGTTCTCCAGATTAGAGTCCCGTGCTCTTAACCACTACACCAAACTAATGGGTGTCTTTTTGGTCAGACGCCTATCAGGTAGGACCTTTCCATTGAAAATTTCATCCCAGCTGGATGAAGGAAAATAAGTTACAGCCAGACATGTTTACCCACCAAAACTAGTGGAAATGAATAATAAAATAAATAGACACAGGTAATAATGAAAGTAAAGAATAAAACTGTATTCCTAAAATGAACTGTAATCCCTATTTTATAATTTAGTTCAATGTGGCTAATTTTGTTGCTTTAGAAGCAGGCAGCAATCACAGAGGAAAAAAAGAGAAAATCAAGAACAAATACATTATTACTTCAAATAATTTCTTCATGAAATACAGTAGCGTGTCCATATGGTCAAGGTCCCTGGGATTAAGGAGCTGCAAAGAACTGCAATAGGAAGGAGGATATGAAGCTGTCGTCCTGTGAAATTAATCTTTCCATTTAAAACATTTTTATATATTCTGTATCCAGTATAATTTTGAGAAGCAGAATCCGTAGTGCAGCAGGGAAGTTCTCAAGCATGCAAAACGTACTTTCTCTTGACAGGAAGCCATCTGTACATTCCCCTTCATTAACCTTTCAAATTATACCTTAGTTTCCTCACTCTTTATTCCTACAGAAACAGGTAAGACAAAAAGAGAGGAAATTGTTTATTAGTCACTCTTTGACACTATTTAGTTGCAACAGAAAGCTATAAGGTTTTCTAGGTAAGGTTTGTGTGCCTTTAATTAGGAACATGAGCCTGACCTGGATAGCTCAGGTGAGCCTGATCTTGTTAGAAGCTAAGCAGGATCAGCCTTGGTTAGTTGGAAGGGAGATCTCCAACGAAGACCAGGGTTGCAGAGCCAGGTACTGGCAAACCATCTCTGTTAGTCTCTTGCCATGAAAACCTCACCAGGGGTCGCCATAAGTCAGCCATGGCTTGAGGGCACTCTCCACCACCACCACCAATTAAGAACATACATTTTGACTAATTAAAATCTAGAACAAAACTGTTTTGTTCATTAGCCTAGTTATATAATTAATCTGAGTGACCATTCATAATATTCTGAAATAGTCAAATTTGATAGTTTTCTGGCATCTGGCTGCCTGGCTTAGAGTTCATGGAGACAGATGGAGTGGGTCAGGAAAGGATGGGACAGTAGATCTGTAAAAGATAGGGATGTTCTTCAATCAGAACAGTTACAAACAGATTTACCCCCAAAGCAGATTGTGCAGACAAAGCTTTCTTTACAAAGTGTTGCTTACATCCTTATTGCTGCCTCACTGGCTTAGGGAAGGATTTGAGTTAGTTCTGTAGAAGCAATTATTTTTCCATGTTTTCATTCTATACATCCTGCTGCTCTTCCTGAGTTAATTTTTCCCTTTGACACACTCTGCTTCAGGGAGGGATTTCTGCAGAATCTGAGAGGTATGTAGCAAATTTCGTATTTTGTCCCCTGCTCCCCATTGACACATAGTACTGCCACTAAACCAAAAAGATAAGGCAAATATTTGTCTTGCAAATACAGCCCACCTCAGGACTTAAGACAGCATATATTGTGCAAACCTCATGTATGTGCACTGCAGGAGAGCCACTCAGATGCAAACATAGGATCATACTGGGTGAAGCATAAGAGATCAGTTATACGGATCTGAGATTTCCCATACTTTTAATCTTCCTTAAAGGCATCCATAGGGAAAAACAAAGGGGTGAGTGCATGTCTGTGTGTGTGTGGGGGGGGGTTGTAACTCTTCTCTTGAATCAATTCTCTGATAACTCGCTTCCCACCCACCCCAGCTACTCTTAACCCTGCTAGGGGAATAAAGCAAGATGGACATGTTTTAATAAAACAAACTTTCCTAGTCCTGCCATAACTGTTACAAATGGGTGACATGCATTTGTAATTAATTTGCACAGCCATAAAACTCCAGCAGAATACAATTTCCCTAGTTAAAATTCCACAATCAAATATTTGGAAATAACAATGCATTTAGATTTTATGTTATCCACAGCAGTATGGAAAGTGGAAAGAAGCTTTATTTATCCCCAGTGTAGATGAATCATGTCCACTGTATGCTATCTGTGTAGAAGGAGATGAAATTGTAAAAAGGCAAACAGCCTAAAGTGGTAAGGATAGAATTCTAAAAACAATATTTTTTTTAAAAAAGTGAGAATGATTTCATTTGATGTAGGAATGATGGAACATTTTTTAAAAGGAAGACCTTTAGAAGGGACAATGGAAGTGCGCTCTTGTCATATGTTTAACATCATCTATTATGACAACTCCCACAGGACAATTATACATCATTTAACACAAGGGCTAGAAGAAAAATTGTACCAATGTAGGTAGATAGGAAGAGAAAACATATGTCGAGCTGAGAATTAGAATACTGCAATTTATCACACACAGCAATATATACATAGAAAACAGCATGTGAGCAGGTTTTAAAAGCAATAGCAATTATGTGCCTTTACAGTCCTCTAATGGAGTTCTGCATTTAAAGCAACAGTATTCTTCAAGTGTTACAAATATGTATGCATTAAGCTGCAGAAAAGACTCACACAGATACCTGCCATCTAAAGGCAATCATAGCAGCAGTTATCAAATAACATCTTTTAGATGTCTCCTTTTATTATAATACTTCTATGTTTGCATTTATGAAACTAGGTTTTTTTTGAGAAGCTAAATATCTTGAGTAATGATATCAGTTCATTCTTTCTGTACAAATTATGTAGGCACTGCAGTGTCAGGACTCGGTAGAGATGGGCACAAACCAAAATACGAACCAAAATTAAGCACAAACCAGGCCAGTTCATGGTTCACAAACCGCGGTTCATCAGATGCCATTTCTGACGAACTGCCACAAACTTTAGGCTGGTTCATTTGGTTCATTTTTTGGTTTGTGACTGCAGACAGCCTGGTGCCAATCAATCAGTTTCCTAGGCAACAGGGGATGGACTTCCTGCAGACCTTCTGCTGACCCGGAAGTGATGATTTTCTGACCCAGCTGTGACGTTTTCATGAATCAAACGAACCGGTTTGCAAACCAGGGGCAGGTTCGTGAAAGTTCGTGGTTCGTGAAATTTGATGAACCACAAACCACATGGTTCGGGTTTTTTCTAGTTCATGCCCATCTCTAGTCAGGAGCATGTTGAAGAGGGTCCTTTTCATTTCTCAAGAGAAAAAGAGTTCTAATATTCTCAAAGACAAAAATATGATCTATATACCATATGTAGAAATAGGTTTTCCCCTAGGGGCTCCTCAAGTCCTCCTTTAGACCTTCCCCTGAGGCAACCTTCAGTACTCCAGTCTCCCAGGATCTTGGTAGTAAACATTCTTTTCAAAACTTTCCACTGAAGCAAGTCCCTTTTTCATGAGCCAAACCTAATCTTTGTCTTTGCTACAACAATAATTAATGGCTCCAGTTGGGTTATTATCGGGCCTTGGAAGTGTATTAGGCATATTGTATTTTTGGTCTTTTGCTTTGGGGGTTTGTTTTATACAGCTTTGCCACTTCTGGTTTTATTTCTCCCCTCCCCCTGCCCACACGTACATGAAAAATGACACTTCAGTTTTGTTATTATTTGTACTATGTACCAATGACATGGGAATTTTGGAATATTAGAACTGGAAATTTTTCCAGAAAATTATCCAGTAACCTAAATGGGGAATGATTTGATACATCATATTTATTTTGTATTACATTAATAACCAAAACCATGTAACTTTTATGCCCCTGCAGCACTTCAACTAAAATATTTAATTAGGGGGGAAATTAAATGTGGTTTAAATGTTATATTCAAACAAGTTCAACACTTTATAAAGAAACTATTTTACTGGAATAATATTTTCAAACAGTTAAATACAATACAGAAATTTACCTCCCTAACAAAAGCATGTATTCAATCTAAGTCCGGAGGAAGTTCCTCTATCTACAAAGCTTTCCTCCATCCTAAGTAGTCTTCCTCCAATCTAAAGAGCTCTTTTCTCAGAGGAAAGGTTTGTACTTTGTTCATTGGTGTAAGAAGATAAGCTGCTGCTTAAATATAAGAAAAAAACCAAAGGCACTAAAATTATGACATTAATTTTACCACCCCCCACCAAAAAAAACCCTGCATCACATGGTATGGACATGGTTGTCCACCTATCAGTTTCAACAGATTTTAATTTTTGTTGTGGAGGTCACTGGGTTACTTCCTCACATGTATTACATACTATCTTCAGCAACACTGGCTAGAAATGTTCTGAAATCTTCACACTTAGCCTTCATCCTGGCACCTGACAGTCACCAGTCGATATCCTTCTTGACCAGTGGTGTCATTGACATTGGTCTGGATGTAGCGTAGAAATTCCTGACTATAATAGGTCATCCACATACTGGGTATTGTGTTCAGCTGTAAGACTGAAGAGATACTACATAACCTCCTTAACAACCTACATTTGCAGACATATAATTGTTTTGCTTTGGATTACATTGCTGCTTATATTAATGGCCATATCAGGTTTGCTGTGACTGAGAGGTAACATGGATAAACTGGTACTAGGATTGTTTCTGCTTCTTCAGTAGACAAGCAGAAGCCTCTATTGTCATTTCAGTGCTTTTTCACAGACAGTGAATGCCCTTTTCTCTTGCAGGAACAGAAAAGCTTGACAATGCTACATCCATCAGCCCTTAATAGCCAGCCATCAAGCAGTGGAAGGGTAGTAGATCATGGTGCTTTTCCATGTTCTGCTTTTACAACGTGTTGTTATAAGGTCCTTGTCTGCTCTCAGACAGATGGCAGAGTGTCATATCTCATCCAGTTCAAGAGCCATCATATTCCTAAATGGGATTCTCTTTGCTGTTTTAAATTGTTTATTAGTGTTTTCTTGCCATACATAATTTAAACAATGACATTTGATTTGACTACCCATAGAAGCATGAGAAGTCAATTACAACTTTGCAAGAAATAGAAATAACCTATTTTCCCCCCAAGTAGACAGATGTATCTTAAATCCATGTGAGGCTAAGTCAGTTTGTACAGCATGTTACTGTATTAATGGAAATTTACTGTCTTTGACATCAACATACCTTCTATGTGGCTAAAAAGAATTCTGTGAAAAGGAGTCTGATTCCCACAGTAGCTTCTATCCGATACTAACCAAAAGGTTAGATGAACCTGTATATTCATCCTTGTTGCAACTTGTATAGCACAGAATCTACCAACCTCAATCGAAAGGTCTCTAATGACTCCTTTGTGGCAGAGGCATCAATAATCTGATCCACATCAGGCTGTAGGTTTTAGCACATACTAAAGTCTCTAAGGCTTGGCAGACCCAAGCAACACTATCAGTTAACCAGAGAGGCCCATGGACAAGCCGGACCAGAGCAGAACCCATTTTTAAAAATTCAGTGAGATTCACCCCTTTCTCCAATTTCCACAATATGTTCACTTCATGCAGAACAACAAAATCCCTCTAGAATAGAGATGGGCACAAAACAAACTACAGAACAAAATTCTGTATGGAATGGCCGGTTCGTAGTCAAAGAACCACATGTTCTGTGGGTCCGCGCTTTTCTGAACCAAACTAACTTTTTATACCATTACTTTGCTGCTTCGGACACTTTTGGCACCAAATACTCCCTCGCCCAGACAACGGTGGCAGTCTTTAGCTTGCCCCCAGTCTGAGGCCTCCAGGCTTGATTGGCAGCTGTCCCTGCCTACTAGAGAGCTCCCACTCTGGCCTATCCAGCCAGGAAAAGTGGGGGAGGGTTAGAACCTCCAAGGCAACTGAGCAGATGGGCCTTCAGCAGCCATGGTAACACCAATCTCTTCCTTCCAAAACTATGTTAGGCAAGGTTTTCTGCCAACCAGAGCGCTCCTGTGGTGGTCAATCTCTTGGCTTTTTCCATAAATAGGGGAAGCCATGTGATTCCTGGTTTCAGTTTCTCTAGAGTGGGAGAGGGAGGAGAGCTTGGTGGCTGGCTGTGGTGTTGGGACTGGGATTGGAACTTGGATCTTTGGCCTGCACTTCTGGCTGCTGGAAAAGGGGCTGAAAAGCCTCTTTTTTTTCTCTTGCTTTCTTGTTTTTCTTACTGACTGGGGACTGGGGAGGTGTTTGAGAAAAGGGTGCTTTTTTCCTTTCTCCCCCCCCCCCCATCCTAGTCTTCACCCCGATTCAGAAATTGGTTCAGAAATTAGGTGAGTTCATTAAGTTTGTGTTTCGTGTTCTGTGGAAATTAATGAACCACGAATAGAGTGGTTCATTTTTTTTTCATCCCATGCACATCTCTGCTCTAGAATAAGGTCCTGGAAAGAAGTCAGTGATGATTTTAATTAAAACTTGAAATGCTTTCTCACTGATAAATATGGTATCTCTCAAAGTCTTGATCCATTTCACTATGAACATCTGCAGCTGAAAAGAAAAATCTAAAGTGAGGTTTAGTGTAAAATTACTGGGGAACACTAAAGTAAAGAAAGGAACATAGGAAGAAACACAGGCATAGGACATTTTTTAAGAAGTGTGCCAATCAGGAAGAACTGATGTATAAATTAGTCCTAAGAGCTCCTTATTCGAGGCTGAGAACCATAGTTTGGGTCTTTTTACAGAACAACACGTTATTTAAATATTGAAATGGCCATTATTTTTATTTTTCAAACAATGGTTTAGTGAAATCAACCATTCTTCCTTTGATGCAGTAACTGTTTTTCTAATTAACATGTGTTGATAGCATTAAGTGCACAGTTCAAAGCTACTAGCTTTTCAATTCATCATGGCTTAGCACACTGTTTACATTAATTGAGTTGACTGAACATTTTTGTATTGGTGGGTAATCTAGACCTGACAATATGGTGACTAGGACTGCCAGGTTGGAACTCAACGAACAAAAGTTTGCTTTTAAACATACAAATCAAGTAGGAGGTACCCATGGCTGTTCCTACCCATTATTTTGTCCTTTCATCTGTTCTTCCCCTGCCAGCAGCAGGGTGAACCCTTGCTATTGAGAGTGGAGAAAGTGACTCATTCTCTAGGCTGCAATTTGACAACCCCAGTGGCGAGTAGTGACACCTGTTTAAGCCAACTGTAAATTCAGGTATTTGTCTAAATCGGGGCTCTCCAACAGGTTACTCGTGACCTAGTGGTAGCTTGCCAAGTGTTGCAGAGTAGCTTATGCATCCTCTAGAAGATTCTGGAAAAGATCATTAAAAGATCTGCTCTAGGACTTTTTTTTTAAAAAAAATTATTTAATGGGATTTTCTCTACTTAGCTGATAGCTTCATTTCTGGTACTCTTCTTAGTCTGTGTTCTGTTTCTAAGACAGAACAAAACTTGTAACATACTGGGCATGGAGGTTGGGGGTTGAAGTAGTTCAGGGTATTTTTCATTACACAGAAATAGCTCTCATTAAAGACAAGTTTGGCAACTCAGCTTGAAATTGTTTGCACTTAACTGTTCATAAAATATGGAAACATTTAATTTTTTTAAAGCCTAGTGGGGAAGATGGGAAATATCTCCATATGTGTTTGTGTGGTATTTAAGACAGGTCTCTACAAACAGTGTCCTCTCTGAGTAAGTTCAGGTGCCGGAAATAAGAGCCCACTTGAAAAAGGTCTCAGTTATCTTGTAGATACATATACTGTAGCCTCACTTAAAGAAGGATCATGTCCTGATTAACTTTTGTTCCAACATAAAAAGTTGGGCTCCAAGATAAGCATGTTCAAATTACTTATTTACAAAAATGTGAACATATATATGTAGTTTTAGCGTCTCTCGGTCTACCCAGATAGTTTCTACCACAATCCAAAATGGAAACAAAATGCGTAGGTTAACTAGGGTTGTGTGGGCTTACTAAGAGGCTGCCCACTGGGTTTGCCAGCATTTGAGGAATCCACCCCAGCTCCAAGCATGACATAACCACAGGCCATGCTTGCTTTTTTTTTGCTTGCACCAAACTGGTGCAGAGAGAGGGTACCCATCAATCCCATTCCCCCAAACAATGCAGTGCAGGGGGGACCCAGCACCTACCTTTTTGTCGCTCCTCATGCAAGTGTACTCTCAAGACAGCACAGTGAAGTTACTTCCAGGAAGTGACTTTGGGTCCTGCATCTGCATATTGATGGCATACTGATAGCTACAAATGAATTCTTCTAAAGGCTTTACATAGAGGTTGAATAACATGTAGGATAAGATTTTTCTTTGTGGAGCCCCATAAGATAATTCCCATAGTGACAATAGCTGGTCTCCAACAGCAACCTTTGAGTCTGTTCCACAAGAAATGATTTAAACCAGCCCAAAGCACATCCCCTGATACCTACTTCTGCACCTGGATGCCTCAGCAGGATAGTGTAGTCTACTATATCAAAGGCTGCAGATAGATCCAGGAGGAGCAACAATGAAGCATCGCCTTTGTATACATTCAGGCAGAAGTCATCAACTAGAGCCACTACAGCCATCTCTGTCCCATAGCTTGGCCTAAAACCAGACTGAAAAGTGTCCAAAGCACCAGAGTTGTCCAGGAAGGCCTGGAGTTGGTCAGCTATTGCTCTCTCAACCATTTTGCTCAGAAAAAGTATATTAGAGATTGGACAATAATTGGCTACATCATTTTTGTTTAAGGATGGTTTTTTTAAGTAGTGGGCAGATGACCGCCTCTTTGAGAGGATGAGGGAAGGTGCCTTGAGTTAGTGACTGATTTATGATAGACATCAAGGACTCTTTTATGTGATGTTTACAAGATTTTAATAGTCAGGATGGGCAAGGATCCAGAGTACAGGTAGTGGTCTACACAGATGCTAGAATTCTGTCAATATCCAACACTGTGACTGGGTCAAAATGATTCAGAAATGGACCAGAAGATGTGTCAAGTATTACTTCTGGCTCACTTATATTCCTGGTGGAATCCAAATTAGATTGCATTTAAGCTATTTTATTAGAAAAAAAAAACTTTGCAAAGGTATCATAGTTAATTGTCTATTCTTGAATCAGGAAAGGTTCAGATTTAGGGGTCAAAGGATGTTGAGATACCTTAAACAGCAGGGACGGACATGATCTAGCTAATGCAATTGTTGTTTCTTTGTTCTTATCACCACTGCTTCATAAGTCTTCCAATGGGCTCTGTAGCATGCTCTGTCAGATTCAACAAGAGTTTTCCATCAGTGTCTTTCCAGACATCTTCCAGCCCTCTTTAGATCACCCAGCTCTGTGATGAACCATGGGGCTGGTTTTGACTGCAAAGGAAGGAGGGGTTGGCAAGGACCACTCCTGTCAATAGCTTCAAGGAGTTTCAGCTTCCATGTCTCAGATCCCACGCTTCTTTTGAGCCAATGTCAATAGAACATGTGTTTGGAATTCTAAAATCTTCCAGTGCGTTTTGGAATCCAGAAGGATGCCCGAGTCTTTGTAGTCCATTTTATCTGAGCCCCCCTCCCCTCATTTTATAAGATGTTAGGTCTATATTTCGTCTTGACTTCACCAGGTAATGGTCAGTCCATGGTTCAAGTTGAATTTCCAATTCTAAAAGAAGACCTTCCCTCAAAGGCTCAGAGCAAAACATTGTCCAAAGTGCAGCCCTTTCTGTGTATGGGGCCTGTCACTATTTGAGAGAGGCTTAGGACTGCCAAAGAAGCTATGAAGCCCTGGGCCAGCCCTGACATGTATCGTTCAGCATGGGTGTTGATTGAAGTCACTCAGCCCTGTATCAGTCTAGATGTCTCTATACCATGTCTGAAAGCGCCTCCACCAGGTCAGAAAGGGAACTAGGTGACTTATCACTGAACAAGAAAAAACCATGCAAATAAGCAAAGTGATTAGAGGTACTTTAAACTGGCATTTAAGATTGCTGAGTTTTTTACTAATAACAATTTTATTATAGGATAGTCAACATTTCAACACTAACAATATAATCTACATTGACCAGGCACTGTGCAATACAAAACATATAAGATATAGCCCATCTGTTATTACAAAAATATCTAAAATACTCTATCAACTCATATTAAAGAGACTCATATATTTGGTGGTGAATCCAATATTATAAGGAAAAACATTCTATATGCTGTTTAACTTTTTAATGCTCTCTAAGATTTGCAGAACACTATTTTTTCTCATGACGTCAAACAGACATCAGATTTACAGAACAGACAAAAGATTTACAGAACACAATTGGATATCAGGAAGGTTTCTAGGTTTCCAATTTCTCAAAGAAAGCCTCCTAAGCCACTAAAAAAAATCTTCTGTTGAACCATAATTGCTGCTCACATGTTAATTCCTAGTGTGTGGGAAAGATTCTCAAAACAGACAACAAAAAAAAAGAAAAAGAAAATATGGCATTACAAGTTAGAATGGAGTATCTAAATACATCTTACCAAAAAATGTTATACTATAGCAACGTCATATTATATGTGTTTATGAGGCCTTGGACTGCAGTTTAGTGTCAGCATGTATGCGTATGCAACCTCTTTGCACTTTAAATGCAGCAGAATTGAATACACATGAAATATTTTTTACTGGACAAGCCTCTATTTAGTATCCAAGGATGAAAGCTAAATTAATCAAAATGTGTTATTCCAGTTATTAGATAAAATATGCATTGTGAAATAATTTATCCATCTGTCACAGTGTGACTTAAATGAGCTGCTTGAATACTTTTTTAATATTTTGTAAATAAAGGCATTTTATTCCAGGTTCTGAGTGGACTCCAGCAGTGCAATAGGTACACTTGCTAGATAATGTGTGAAGGCAGGGATGTTCTGACAGCTACCATTAGATGTCAGGATTACCAATAAAGATTTGAGATGGTGGAAGGAATCCACTCTCCCTGTGGAAAAGTCATTTCTCAGTAGTAAAACAGATGGTTTACCTACAGAGAATCTCAGGTTCAATTCATTGCAACCAGGGTTGGCCCAAGATTTTTTGCAACCCTAGGCAAACTATAACTTCGGCACAGACACCCTTCCTTCATTCAGTAGAGAGGAAACCAAAACATAGATCAACTTTTACTTTAAAACAAAGTGACGGGGAAGTGGAGATTGGCACGAACCATTAGCTGTGATGCAACGATTTTGCTTTATACATTAAATGCATGTTATACTGAATGGAGGTAAATAATGTTAATAAAAACCCAGGGCTGTGTGCAGGCTGCAGAACCTCCTCATGTGGGCTTTACCTGGGCAGGCTTTATTGGCAGGCAGGTACAGTGGTGCATCCATCTCTCATGCCAGTCCTGGTACAGCTGGGTGTACAGCTACAACAACCATTGCTGTGTGGATAGGCGGTTATACTGAGACAGTGGTGTGAGCAAAGGTGCATAAAGAAAGGCAGATGTAGTCAAATGGCAATACCAACCTGGGGCTGCCTGTGGAGGCTGCTCTTATGGGCTTTGATTGGGCAGGCATGGTTGGTGGGTAAGTGCAAGCACAGTGCCCCCATTGCCCTCATGCCAGCCCCACTGCCCCTGTGTGCAGCTGCAAATGAGGGTTGGTGGCTGCACTGGAAGCATGGCTCAGCCAAAGGCACAGGAGGAGGAACTCAATGCAAGATTTTGGCACTTCTCAGACTCTGGTCCTCTAGTTGACCACCTAGGTCACCTATATGGTCAAGCTAGACCTGCTGGCATCTCAAGTTAAGAGGATATCAGGTAGCAAGTGTGATAAAGGCACCTGGGAGAGCTGCTGCCACCAGTCAAAGTAATAATAGCTAGCTGCCAAATATGGCTGACAGGCTTCATGTGGGCAAGTTAATAACTCCTTACTTAACAGTTTAGATTATTCTTCCTCAAAAATGAATGGGAAAGAAAATATCATTCAGAAAGCATCCTTTATAGGTTGCATAGTAGTAGGAAGCAAAAACTGAAATTTTTTGCCACATTAATAAAGAAATGTCACAGACAATCTACAGCATCTTTCTATCACCCTGTTGGAGAATGTCAAGATGGGATGGATGAAAAACAGCTTTGGTTTTAACCAGATTTCTTTTCCCAGCGGGAAGATGGAAGCTCATGGTAAACATTATAAAAGGCAGATGTGGGGGACAATCACTATCCAATACTATGGTAGCTTCTTCAGGTTAGTATCTCTACCAGCCTGAACCATTTTAATGTGATATGTGAACGTGACGGTGGGTGACATAACTGGTGTATGAGTGCTGTATAGTGGCTGTGCGCAGAACAGAGCGTTATTTATGTGAAGCAACTGAAATGGCTCTTCCATTACTGCTTCAATGGCACTAGTCCTTATTAAGCAATGGTAACTTGATAACTGTACTAATGTAACAGAGAAGGAGGGGTTGAAGCCTTGAAGCAGGAGGAAAAGCTTTCTCTCTATTTCCCTAAGGCCACCTTCTTATGTGCCTACATAATCCAATAGAATGCTGAGCATCTCCCTTCACACAGTAAGAAAAAAAATTCATAAAAGTTTGAAAGGTGTTTGGAGTCTTGGAGGGGAAGAGTGTGCTACTTGTGCTAGATACCATCCTGGAACAATCGCACCCAAATGTGCATGCACCAATTGCAGCAGTGATAGTGACTTTTTGTTTTATTTTGTTCAACATATCACAAATCTTCCTAGACATGCTGAGCAAATGTGAGACCTGTCATGTGCTAGGAGGCCTAATGAGATAGCATCAAATTTTCCAATAAATTCATGCTGTAACAAAGTGAGCCTTGGCAGATTTAAATGTCCTCCCACGGGTTTCTGGATGTTGCCATTTTTGACTCTGGATCTGTGTCAATTTATTCTTTTGCATAGAGACTGACCTACACATCTGAACTGCAAAGATCCAATTGGGGGATGTCGCTGGTGAAGAATATTTCTACAAAATACTGGCATTCCTCACTTGGACTCTTTTAATACTCTTGTCTTTGCCTCTTGGAAGCTATTAGCCTGATCCATGAAATATTTTTACTACAGCCATTTACGCTGTCTTGATTAGAGTCCCTGCCGTTAAGTCCTTGGAAGATTAGAGTCTATAGTGCTTCTAATGTTGTGTTTTTCACACACAGCATGATGAAACAAACTCTATTTTTGAAATCTGATCTGCTATGCAAAAGCACAATTAGATCACAGAAGAAGCTGCTCTTTATAGAGATGGGGATTATAAAAACTACTGAGGAGGAAGGAAAATGTTCCATCTTGCTAAACTTTGTCCCCGGTGGCATGTAATCACACCATGGTATAATTTTCCAGCACTTCAGGGTAGATACATTTTGTGCTTTCCAAACAATAGTTTTGTGGTACCCATTTTTTCTCAGAACAGACAGTCAAAGGAAGGCCATATCTTAAGTGCCAATGTATAAACAAAAAAGATTGTTACAGGTGAGTAGCCATGTTGGTCCACAATAAAATAGCACCATTCAAGTCCAGTTGCACCCCAGAGACCAACTAGATTTCTAGGGTATGAGTTTTTGAGTGTCAAAACTTTGACTTTCGAAAGCTCATATCCTAGAAATCTAGTAAGTCTGTAAAGTGCAACTGGACTCAAATCTTGCTCCTAAACAAAAAAAGGTTTACTATGCAAAATTATGCCAAGTGTATCATATTAGAATATCCAGTATATAAACTTCAGCCAAAGACAAATGAAAATGAGATGGTAGCATATTAGTTTTTGGAGACTGACATATTACAGACCCTTAAAACACTATCCAGGAAGCATTTGCACTTGGTACAACATGCCTACCTGCTGGATTATGCACTCCCCATGTACCTTGTTGTCATAGAACTGTCATTTAGATTTTGTGCACTAAATACTCTTAACCCCCAACCAGTCCCACAGCCTGTACCTATTAGAATTTTGGAAAGCTTTGAGGTTACAGCAGACTCTGCTAAGCAGCTTAAAAAAATAACTATTGGTGTTTTATATAAAATATTCGGAGGCTAAAATGATGAAAGAGTGGGAAGGAGAAAATGGAAATGAAAAAGTTACATCAGTGTAATGGGTCTTGATATGAAGCAATGGCAATGCAATGGCTTCCTGCTTTCTTATCTCTCTTTCAGAGTTAATCAGGACCGCACTGATGAAAGATGCTGAACATTATGCCTAAAAGAAACCCCTAGTCGAAATGACATTTTTCTCTTTAGTAGTAAATACACGAATGTCTTAAGATTATACTCTCAGGACAACAAACAGGATTTAAATGATGTCACACTTCAAGCTGTGCTATGGTGATCATGCTATTTATCTTTGAAAATGTTTTATCAGGTGGTTTAATGGATTATTAAACATGTAGCTGCTTTGGGGCTGGGTCATTATGTAAAAACTCTGATGGCTACGGGTGAGATGAGATCTGGCCCAATATATGAAGCTTCTGACACATAATAATTGAAACTTTTCTTCCTGACCACAGCAAAGCCTCCAAAATGAATACAAAGGGAAGAGGAGTCATAGCAGAAACACAAGAAGAGCAACCAGCGCAGTGACAAAGTATAAACACTTAGAAAGTACAATAAATATCAATGAAAAACATCTTGTTAGTGAATATTTTTTCTTGTTTCATAAATATCTTAATACAGTGTCAACAATGCAACCACTGCCAAACAAACATGAACTCAGAGGCAGTTACCTGTAATCAATCAATCAAAAATTTGTAGCAAACAAAGGTCACACAAGCTTTCCAGCAATATCCAAGTAGTCCACCAGACTACAATAAAGTGCTGAGTGCTTATTAACTGTCAAAATATGAACATAAGACAAATTTTTAAGTGACCAGTGCTTATTCAATGAAGGTGGCAATGCCTAATTGCATATATACTTGTAAACTGCAGAAATATGCCAAATATACAAAGTTCAGAAAATCAACAGGAACAGTATCCATTAAATCCAAAGCAGATTACTCCAGTTCATTGTGGGGCATAGCTGCAGTTCCTTCTGCTGTGTAACTGCAACGGGGGTACTAGCATTAATGTACTGTTTCTATTATTATTCTTCCTGGCAGTTACAAAAATCCAACAATACAGGATATCATAAGGGGTATATCCTTGGCGGCTGCCTGAAAAGTATGTTTGATATGTGCTGGGGATACCCCTTATTTGCTCAGTAAAGTGATATGATACAGGACATTATCTCTCAGCATAAGTTTGCCATTAATAAAATTGAAGGATGTAACCTATGTCATAGAGTTAATTGATGAGAATGGGATATGGATGGTCCTGAATGTACATATTAAAAGCTAAGCTACAGGGTAGACAGATGCTTTTAAAATTAGAATTTCAAGAATTCTAATGAAATTTTCTGTGAATTTTCAGTGTCTCTGGTCCATTTACACTGAGGCATGCATGCTTCCATAGTAAAACAGCAAAGCGAGTTGTCTTCAGACAACTAGATAAGAGAACATAATGCTTTGTTCTAGAACAGACTATTTCTACATGAAAGATGTGATGACATGATGCTTCACCCAAGTGTCTGTGTACGAATTTTCCACTTTGTGAATTTCGAGTTTGCTCTCTGTGAAAGCTCAGGAGTTAAGCTCATACTGCCCTCATAAGTAGTCTGGTCAAAAGAAAGAGCGAGTTCTCTCCCTCACCTTCAGTTTTCTGATTTCCACACTGCAGTTTGGTTACTATAAATCTACTAGTATACTAATGAAGGCAACTAGGAGACAGGAGGAGCAGACTGTGTGTGCATATGCAGTGGGGCCTTCCAGCCCCAAAGTGTCCAAATAATTCTAGCCTGTCCTTTTCCTTTACTGATCAAGTCACAAAGGAACAGCTCGGGGGGTTGATAAGTAGATACAGCCCTCCTTGGGGGGAGAGGCAGCCATTCTTGGAGAGAAGCGGATATGCTAAGGAGAGCAGCCATGTTTGAGACACATGGAGACATGCTAAAGACTTCAAAGGAGGGGGGACCAGTCAGATGGAGGAATAAGGTAAAAATGAGATTAACATTATATATTTTTTCCTATCTCCTTAACATCACAGAGATAAGTTTTACATATAAGGAAAAAGAACTGAACTTATATCTATTTCATTTTTCTATACTCAGATGTTTGCTCTTCAACTGTATGTTTTTACTAGTTGTATTCATTGATTGCTTTTATTCTTTATAATACAACTTTCTTTTCTCAAAACTGGAGTTAGTTGATAGTTGCCAAGATCAAGATGGGTAGCCGTGTTAGTCTGTCTGTAGCAGTAGAAAAGAGCAAGAATCCAGTAGCTGACAAAATCTGTGGTAGGGTATGAGCTTCCGTGAACCACTGCTCACTTTTTCATACTGAATATGCTGCTGGACTCTTTCTCTTTTCTATTGATATTTGCCAGTAACAGAAAAAAGACTCATGTTTTGGCTCATGCTTATCAAGGTATAAGAGAAAGCCTGCCTGGCTTTCTCCTTTCTTTCATGTTAGCTGAATTAGGGAGGGGATTTTGATTCCTTTTTAAAAGAGTCTGGGTGTAGGCCATCAGACTGTAAATTCCATCAGGGACCTGCTGGTGGCAGTGGAGAGTAAACCTTGTTCGTGAAAAGAAATGGGTGGAATGAAGCTGTGAGAGGTCATTGTGGTCTAGCAGCTGTCTGCTAGAACAGAAGAATATTTCTACATGAAATGTTCATTCTGATATAAGTTTTATTTACAGTAAGAAATGGCTTGGTTTAACAACAGATGGGGGGCTTATTTTGTCAAATCCATCATATTTAAAAATGAGGAATATTAGTGATTCCCTAGGAAAAAACAACACCACAGTTCTTGGGGTTAACCATTAATTGACAATGGATGTAAAACAAGATATCCAAGCAATCTCAAAAGGAACTAAGCAAATTAGGTGTTTAATATTTAACACATGATGAACCAAAAATGAATGGTGCTGTGATCATTTTTATGTTCCAGCTATCTAGCCCTTAATTAAATCCCTAATGAGCAAAATAGCTCTATTATGTTGAAAGACTGATTAATTAATTAGCATTTGTGCCTCTTGTTAAGCATCAAGTGTCTTTAAAATTCAATCCATCATAGAGATCACCTTGCAAGCAGGGGTCTTTAATCAAAATAATGTGTCATACAGGGAAGGGAATGGATGCATGCAGTCCCTTTGTCTGTAAAGTTCCTTTTAAATGTACAGTTATGATGAATTGAAAAGCATATTGTTCCCTAATCAATGGGCTTAGACAGAAGTGACTCTGCTTAGGATTGCACTGTAAGAAATTCACTGAAGGTTTTCTGTGACCCTATCTACACGCCACAAAAATCTTCATTGGGTAAGTTTTGTCATCTTAAGAACTATTAAAGAGAGTGGTACAACCAGTATCAAAACAGTTACTGGTCTCCATTGGATCAGAAGTCATTGTGATGTATCAAGCATATAGTTCCAAAGACTTAACTGACAGAGGGAGTGGCAATTTCTGCTGATTCCCCCTCCCATTGCAGACTTCCGTTTTGTCCCCATGCTGCTGACCCCCAGGAACAAAATTTGGGGGACTCAGTTAGCTCCAGTGAAAGAAACAAGAAAAGTCATGCTCCACAAAATCTGAGGATGATATATGTGAGGGAATTAACCCAACATCCCTTTAATAAATAATGTTCCTTTATATATCAAATTTGTTCTTCAGTTGTCCATCAGGCATTTAAAGCACATGTATGAAATCAGTTTTGGCTGCTTTAGATCCTCTGTCTTAAGCACAAAGTTAAATAGGACTGGAATGGCACATAAACATGACCAGTCAAGAGGAGGAGATCTTTTTGATGGGCTGAAGCAAAGAAACCAAAGAAAGGTGCTGCTCCAAAGTTTAAGGAGAGCCCAGCTGAACTTTACAGGACTCCTTGCCCAAATCAGAAGGTCTTTTGATGAAACAACTGCATAGAGCTAGGAGCCAAGGATGCTTTATTTTAAAAGCGTAAAACAGAACAAATGGGCATGGAATCTTCCATTCTGAGAAGTAGAGTTGTATGCATTTTTGAAGCCTGAAAGTCCTTCCAGCATTTCAGTCACTGCATCATTCAAGCATTGTATAATAATAATAACAACAACAACAACATTCGATTTATATACCGCCCTTCAGGATGACTTAACACCCACTCAGAGCAGTTTACAAAGTATGTCATTATTATCCCCACAACAAAACACCCTGTGAGGTGGGTGGGGCTGAGAAAGCTAGAAGCTGTGATTGACCCAAGGTCACACAGCTGGCTTCAAGTGGAGGAGTGAGGAATTAAAGCCAGTTCTCCAGATTAGAGTCCTGCGCTCTTAACCACTACACCAAACTGGCTCTCACATACATATATAGGTCTTAATAAATGCAAAGAAATAAAAAATGACTCAGCAAAGGCTTTCAAATAAAAGGATTAAATGTATTGCAAGTCATATTGTCAAAAACAATTAACAAAATGCTCATCTGAGATGGGCTAATGAGAAACAAGTAAATATTTTTGGAATATATTAGAAATGGCTTCTCTCTGTGTGTGAGAGCTCTATGGGGGCCAATGAGCCTTTTTTACTGCCTCTCAATGCTACAACTCTGCTGCCATTGTCTGTATTTATAGAACATATCCCTGTACACCCAGCTTTTAACTTGCAAAATTCATTATTGCACTCCCTGTGTCCTAGCAGTGACTCAGTTAAACTGCATAATAGACATAAAGACAAAAATTGGAAAGAAGCAGCCAGTGATCCTCATGATATACTTTATGCTCTGTTATCCCCTCTCTCACACACACACAGGTATACCTGGAAGACACAAAAAAGACATCTTTTCTTTCTTTAAATTGAGAAGAAAATTCTCTAGTTTTTCCTCACCACATTCTTCTCTTTCAGTGCCTTTTAGAAAAACAACAGTTGAAGACAGCAAACATCTTGTCAAGAGTAATTAGTTCACATATGATGCTGCCTCTCCACAGAAATCTTAAGAGCTTATGGCTGCCCTGTGTTTTTATGGATAAGATTTTATCCCTCACCTCCAAATGGGCACTGTTCACAAACTTTTCACTACAACAGAACAACTTCATGCAAGAATGGCCCAGCTCTAATCCCAAGTCACATGTAATCCAGAGATGACCATGTGATCAGCAATGATCATAATCTGGTAAAAAATACTGATGTGAAGAGAACTCATGAGACAATTTTGGTCATTGTTCCGTTTCAGCAGCATGTTATAGTCAATATTCTGCTTCATCGATGTGCTGCATAATGAGAACTAATTCCATCTATGTACTACTATGCATGTCCTCTTGGATACACACCTTAACATGGTGAGGGGGGTTGAGTGTGTCAGTGAAGTTGAGAGCAACACCATCAGGAGCACAGGCTTGGTCAAGAGTCTAAACTCCTGGAAGAGTCACTCAAAGCAGAATGGTCAAAGCTGAGATACCAGACTAAGATGAATCCACCCCCTTCAGGAATCAACAGTCACATCAGCAGAACAGAATCGAATGTTTCAATGGTGATTGGAGTGGAGGAATTCTTGAAAGTCAGCAACTGAGCAACAGCAGTAGTGGAAGGTGACACTGGCAGAGGATCTTTCCCAGACATCAGCAGTGTCACTTCAACTAACCCTGGTTAGTACTGCGAAGCAGTAGAAGGCAATGGTAAGCCACTTCTGCTAATCTCTTATCTTGAAACCTCTATGATGAAACAGTCCAAAATGAAAAAAGATATAGTTCTGGAAGACAGGACCTCCAGGTCAGATGGCACTCAATTGGCTACTCAGGAAGAGCCAAGGACAAGTACGAATAGCACTATTCTTAATGATGGGACTGAATCAAAGCCAAAAGGACGTCCAGTTGTGGATGTGAATAGATGCAAAAGAAACATCCAAAGCTGTGTGACACACATAATAGGCACATGGGATGTGAGAAGTATGCAGTCAGGTGAGCTAGAAATAGTAAAGCAAGAAATGGAACGTTTAAACATTGCGATCCTGGGTGTCAGTGAACTAATGTGGACTGACTCAGAACATTTTCAGTCAGAAAACCACAAAGTGTTTTACTGTGGAAATGACAAACTCAAAAGAAATAGGGTTGCCCTAATACTGAGGCAAGACATAGCACAAGCAGTCAAGAGCTACAATGCAAAGTCTGACCGAGTAATATTAATCAGAATTCAGGGAAGGCCTGTTAACAAAACCATCATTCAAGTTTATGTCCCAGCTACAGATGCTGAGGAGGAAGAAATTGAAAACTTTTACGTAAGTGTCCAAGATGAAATTGACCACACACTTAAACAAAATATGCTGATAATCATAGGTGACTGGAACACAAAAGTAGGAGACAAAGCAGAATCCAACACTGGGAAAATTTGGACTAGGGTTATGAAATGCAGCATTAGAGCAACTCATAGAATTTTGTGAAACCAACAACCTGTTCATTGCTAACACATGCTTCGGGCAACTGAAAAGATTATTGTACACATGGAAATCATTGGGTAACCAAAAAAGAAATAAAATAGATTAAATAATTGGAAGCAGAAGATGGAAGAAGCTCTATTCTGTCTACTAAAACAAGACATGGAGCTGAGTGTAGTACAGATCTTGAGTTTCTAATATCAAAAATTAGAATAAAGCTGAAGAGAAATACTAAAAGAATCATACTGTCAAAATACAATCTAAAGGAGATTCCTGAAGCATTTAAAGTCCATGTAAGAAATAGATTTGCAATACTAAGTTTAATTGATCATGAACCAGAAGAACTACGGGCTGAAACCAGAGATATTATCAAAGAGGAATGTGCAAAGACTATTTCTGTAGCCAAAAGAAAGGAGAAGCCTAAATAGATGACTAAAGAAACTCTTAAAATTGCTAAAGACAGACAGGAAGCCAAAGCAAAAGGTGATGGAAATAGAGTCAGAATTCTAAATGCAGATTTTCAATGATTTACATGCAGAGACAAAGAAGTCTATTATAATAACCAGTGCAAAGAAATAGAAGAGAGCAACAAAAAAGGAAGAACAAGAGATCTGTTCCACAAGATCCAGGATATCAAAGGGAAATTCAAGCCACAGCTTGGGATGCTGAAAGATCTACATGGAAATATCTGATCAGGACAAAATAACTGAAAGATGGGAACCATACACTGAAGAACTACACAGAAGAGATGAAAGGATGACAGATATTTTTAAAGAGGAGACCTTTGAAATCATAGAAAATGAAGTAAAAGCTGCAATTGGGAGAAACAAAGCATCTGGAGTAGATAGAATACCAACAGAGCTATTTCAAGCTACAAAAATAGAGTCCATCAAAATCTTAATAAGAATCTGTCAACAGGTATGGAAAACAAAAAAATGGCCCACAGACTAGAAACAGTTTACACTCCAATTCCAAAAAAGGGGGATGCCAAAGAGTACAGTAACTATTGGAATTTCCCATGCAAGCAAAGTGATGCTCAGAATTCTACAGAAAGGACTCTTCCCATATATGGAATAAGAAATGCCAGATGTTCAAGCTGGATTCAGGAAAGGAAGAGGCACTACAGATCACCAGAGGCACTAGAACGCACCAGGGAATTTCAGAAGAAAATCAGCCTGTGTTTTATAGATTTTAGCAAAGCTTTTGATTGTGTGGATCGTGAAAAGCTATGGATAGTGTTAAAAGAAATAGAGGTGCCACAACATCTGATTGTTTTGATCAGCAACCATTTCTCTGGACGGTTAAGAAAGAATATGGAGAAACAGAATGGTTTCCAGTTGGCAAGGGTGTCAGACAAGGTTGCATATTATCTCTTTACCTGTTCAACCTCTATGTACAGCATATCATGAGGAAGGTTGGATTAGATCTAGAAGAAGCTGGGGTAAAAATTGGCGGAAGGAACATTAACATTTTGAGATATGCAGATGATACCACGTTACTGGCAGATAATACTGGCAGACTTGAAACAACTACTGATGAAGGTTAAAGGAGAAAGTGCCAAAGCACCTGAACATGACAAAGTGCCAAAGCATCTGAACATGACAAAGTAATGAACAAGACAAAAGTAATGACAACTGAGGAGATACACAATTTCACAGTTGACAATGAGGAAATTAGATCCAGAGGAGTTAGCCGTGTTAGTCTGTAGTAGCAAAATAAAAAAGAGTCCAGTAGCACCTTTAAGACTAACCAATTTTATTGTAGCATAAGCTTTCGAGAATCACGTTCTCTTCGTCAGATGCATGGAGGGCAGAAGGAAACTGGTCAAATATAGAGGAGGAGAGGGGAGGGGAGGGGGGATGAGGAGAGGGGGGATGTAAACAACTCCTTTGATATGGAGATGCAGACAGCTCCTTTTGGTGTGGGGATCAGTTTGCTTGTGTAAAGGTTCAAAGGAGTTTGCCGTGTTAGTCTGTAGTAGCAAAATCAAAAAGAGTTCAGCAGCACCCTTAGACTATCCAATTCCACTGCAGCACAAGCCTTCGATAACCACAGTCCTCCCCGCCAGATGCATCTGACAAAGAGAACTGTGGTCCTCGAAAGCCCATGCCAGGTGCCACTGGACTCCCCCTGACCCCGCCTCTGTAAAGGAAATCAGTTACCTGTGATAATGAGATAACCATTCATAGTCACATTCATTCATGAGGAAATTGAAATTGTCCAAGATTTTCTGTTCTTTGGCTCAATCATCAACCAACAGGGAGAGTGCAACGAGGAAATCAGAAGGAGACTGAGACTTGGAAGAGTAGCTGTGAGGGAGCTAGATAAGATGCTTAAGGATAAAGATGTCTCTCTGGGGACCAAGATCAAGATAATCCAAACAACAGTATTTCCCATTATGATGGATGGATGTGAAAGTTGGACTGACAGGAAGAAAATTGATTCATTTGAAATGTGGTTCTGGAGGAGAGTTTAGCGGATACCTTGGATGGCCAAAAAGGCAAATAAATGGTTACTAGATCAAAACAAGTCTGAATTCTCCCCAGAAGCTAAAATGACAAAACTGAGCCTATTGTACTTCTCACATTAGGAGAAGACAAGATTGTCTGGAAAAGTCAATAATGCTAGGAAAAGTAGAAGGCGGTAGGAAAAGAGGATACCTAAAATGAGATGGCTTAACTCAATAAAAGAAGCGGTGTCCTCCAGTTTGCAAGATCTGAGCAAGTCTGTTAATGATAGGATGTTTGGGAGTTCTTTCATTCATAGGGTCGCCATAGGTTGGAGGCGACTTGACGGCACATAACACACACACACTACTAGGTAAGGTCTTCAAGGCAGTCTGCAAGATGAAAGGATTACACAGAAAAGAATACGTTGAAAATAAGATGATTTTTTTTGTGTATCATCTGGATTTTCTATATATAACTAGTCCTCATGGTCTGAAATGTTCTGTGCATGCTAGAGAAAAAGAGAATATTGGAACTAACAGAAAGAGGGGGAAGGAGAGAGATCATACATCCAATATGTATTAGTTTTCCCATCTATCTCATATTAGGTTCCCTCTCACCTGACATCCCTCTCCCTGCAGGGGCTTTCTCCCTGTTTTCCCACCACTTCCATGCATCCTCTGCCTACTTTCTCCCTCACTTAGGCAGAAGTGAATGGGATGTGGAATGGGATCCCTGAGGAATTGAGGAGAATTCCCACCTTGGAGCTCTTTAGGAGGCACTGCAAGGCCTGTCTGTTTGACAGGCCTTTTTAGGGGTGTTAAATGACAGGCATCTTTTCGGGAGGGGGGATTTGGGAGTTGTTTTATTTTGATTGTAGCTGTAAATGTTTTTATTGTAAGCCACCTTGAAGTATGAGGGAAGTCAAAGTAAAAATGTCTAAATAAATGTGACTTGATTGGGCTTAACACTGCAGAAGCATATTTATAGTGCAGAGCTATCTCATGCAGTCAGTTGTATAGGTTATAATTAGAGGTGGGCACGATCCAAAAAAAATTACCGAACAAGCTGATCGGGGATCGGCGCCAGCAACCACCCCAAATCATCGATCTACACTGATCATCTCCCGTTTCCGATCTGGGGATCGGGGAAGCCAAAGCGGAGGGGCACCCCACTGTTCCCAGCTATGTGGGAAGCTGGATGGGTGGTGGTGGCGGCGACCACCGGGCCCGGGAGGGGACGTTCACACACACACACACACACACACACACTTAGAGCAGAGGGGGGGAGTTTTTAACCCAGAGATGAGCCGCCTCCCCTCAGGGAGGGGACATTCACACACACACACACACACACACACACACACACACACACTTGGAGCAGGGGGGGGAAGTTTTTAACCCGTCCCTGCCTCTCCAAATAGAGAGAGAGAGACCCCTCATCAACATGTTTCAGCCAGCTTTTAAAAAAAGGCAGGGACAGAATCCTCCATTCCTCCCCACCCGATTTTAAAAGCACGCAACCAGTCTTCCAAAAGCATATTTTAAACACACACACAGAGCCGTGAATGAGGTTTTCCCACAAAATACAGTGTTTTAAAAGCAGGTTAAAAACAGAGAGTGACGGACAGAAAAACAGCCATTCCTCCTACAGAGACCCATTTTTTAAAAAAGCAAAAAACGTTTGGAGTGCCCATGGCTACGGAACACCCCCTTCCCCCTCCCTCCCCTGGGTCTCTTCTCCCAACTGGTGGTGAGTGTGTTGCTGCTCCGTGGTTGGAGGGAAGCCCTGCTGATCAAGGCAAGCTGGGCTTCCGTTCGGGTTTCCAGGGCAACAGAAGGAGGGCAAACACAGCTCAGGCATTCCCCTGGCTCCATTGCCCAGGGAATAGATTACTGGCACCTGATTGTCCGCATCCCCGATCAGATACTGATCACCCCGATCAAGGCCTGATCAAGGCCCCCCCCCCCCGACCGCTGAATCGGTCGCCGTGGACGGCACCGATCCGCCGGGTCCCAATCACGCGAACGCCATTATCGTGGGTATTTTTCTATCTTAATGCTGATCGTGCCCATCTCTAGTTATAATTCAAAATCAACAGGATAGAAAGACCAGTTAGAAATTTCTAAAATAAATTTTATAAGTTATCCACCCTTTTTGTTATCGTTCTGTGTCTTACTCACTATCTGATATTGGGATGAATTACAAAAATGCTGAATAGTTTTACTTTGTAAACTTGGACAAAATGGAATCTCACAGAATCCTTTCTAGTCCACGCCTCAATCTGACTATTCAGATTCAGAATAAAGTATGTCAGAATTTGAAAAGGAACTTTTGAAAATACAACATATCTCTAATATTTACTATTATTTCATGGAAGATTGAAGTTGGCTTGGCTGGTTGGTTTAATAAACATTTTGCTTTGTGTATTTTCAACCATGTCATGAATAAAGTGATTAGCAAATTGTGACCAGCATTGATTCCCATATGTTTCACCTTCTTCTAGGTATTTAGAATTCCCATATTTCTAGGTATTTAGATTCCCATATGTTTCTCCTTCTTCTAGTCCTCCTGCTCTGAGATGTTCTGTGCATGCTAGAGAAAAAGAGAATATTGGAACTAACTGAAAGAGGGGGAAGGAGAGAGATCATACATCCAATATGTATTAGTTTTCCCATCTCTTAGGCAGAAGTGAATGATGTGGAATGGGATCCCTGAGGAATTGAGGAGAATTCCCACCTTGGAGCTCTTTAGGGATCCCTGAGAAATGGGATCCCTAATGAATTGAGGAGAATTCCCACCTTCGAGCTCTTTATTGGTTTATTGGAGCTTTATTGGTTAAAATTATTTTTATTGTGTCCCTATTAGAGATGGGCACGAACAGCAATACGAACTAAAAAACCCCACGAACAGCCCAATCTGCTGTTCGCGAACAACTGTTCATGAGGCCCCATTCTAAACAAACAGGTGGTCATTGCAAGCCTCATTTGTTGCTGTTCGTTGCTGTTCATCAAGCCAGACAGTCTGGCACCTGCAATCAATTCCCATGGCAATGCAGACAGGGATTGTCTGAACTCTGTCTGAACTCCTGCAGTTGCCCTGGAAACCCCAATCTAAACCCAATTTAGCTTGATAGGCAGGTCTTCTTTCCAAGTGTGGACTGGCGCTCCACATTTGTTACAAGAGAAAAAGTCCAGGGGGGAGGGGGGCTCCCTGCTCTGGCTTTCAGGGAAAGATAGCTGCTGTTAGAGAGACAGGGTGAGTGCATTGGAGCTTAAATTTTCTTTGTGTGTGGTGGGATAGGGATTTACCCCTTCAGGTTCCAGGGCTGCTGCCAGGCTCTGGTACCAAGCTATTATTTATTATTGGTACCTTTCCTGGTGCCTGCTCAGGTAGGGTTTCTGGGAGTGGTGAAGTAGGAATCTTGATGGCTGGAGGAGAGCCTGCTGGCCCCCACGAACAACGAACATGTTCGTGACATGATCATGTTCGTCAATGTTCATTGTTCATTGTTCGTGGATGGCAATGAACAATGAAAACCATGCTCATTTTTTTCCTGTTCATGCCCATGTCTAGTCACTATTACTTTGGATTTATGATTTCCATGAGCTACTTAAATAGATGAGAATGACATATGTTACAAAAGATTCCAATTAAAAGACTAAAATTTAAGACTCTATCAATGGTGCTTTAGACTCCAGAGTCTGATGTGTAAATGAAACAGCTTTGGAGTAAATGGCTTAGCTAGCATAATTTCAATTCTGCAACAAGCTTAGGCTAAACTCATATTAATATTCATACTAACATGATCTAACAAGCAATAAATGCCAAGGGAACAAAAGTAATAATAGTAGAAATGCAGATTACCTGCCTAGCCATGTTTAGTCTCATGACTGTGGCATGAATATCATTGGTTTACATTAATTAGCAGTGAGTGTGTGACTTGTGCCTCTCAAGTGACCACTGAGTTTGATTTGATTGGCACTGTGTCCAATAGACCTGAAACAGCTGGAGATGTTTCAGCTCAAGTGAGGAAAGTGCCTGTTCAGAGAGTAAGGACTTAAGGTGTGAAGAAATGATCATTTTCACCCCAGGCAATTTTTGGAAACATGTTCATCATTTGACCCTAGCCATATGTTGCAAAAACATTTTTTATATGCAACTGCTAATAAAAGATTAAGCTGGATAAGTAATGTAAACAATTCAAATTGTTGCTTGTGTATGCAAAATGATTTTCACTTCTAAGATAATTATGAAATGCTTTTTATTCAGGGTAAATAATGAGCTCATATAAATCAGGCACTTTTTATACTATGGATTACATTTCAATGAAAATTAGCCATTTTTCTAGAGGTGGGCACGAACAGCAATACGAACAAAAAAAAAGCCTCGAACAGCCTGATGAGCTGTTCATGAGCAAGCTGTTCGTGAGGCCCCATTCCATACGAACATGTGTTTTTTCCAAGCCTTGTTTGTGGTGTTCATCAGCCGTTGGTCAAGCCAGACAGTCTGGCACCTGTCAATCAATTCCCTTGGCAACAGTAGGCACGGACTTTCTGAACACTGGCCGTTTCCACATGTTAAAGAGACAGGCTATTTACTGAACGCTGGTGTTTTTTTCCCACAGATTCCAGATGCCTCCGATTTCAAAGCGGAAGCAGGCAGTTTGTCTTTTGTCTGATCAGCATCTTTTCTGAGACTGGGATTTCCCGCTCTTTCCTGTGCCGGGTCAAGGACACTGATCAGACGAAAGACAAACTGCCTGCTTCCGCTTTGAAATTGGAGGCATCTGGAATCTCTGAACAAAAACGCCAGCGTTCAGTAAGTAGCCCGTCTCTTTCACAACATGTGGAAACAGCCTCTGTCTGAACTCCTGTTGCCCTAGAAACCCCAATCTAAGCCCAGGGACACTTCACCCCTGACTCACCCGCTTCTCAGGGAAAACCCTGACAAGGGCTGATTGCAGCCTGCCAGGGTTTAAATTTCCTTCTCCCTGCCACTGCGCAGTGCAGGAAGAGGGACATTTAAATCCCCCAATCAGCTGCTTGTCAGGGAAACCCCTGACAAGCGCCTGAGTGCAGCCTGCCGGGGTGAAATGCCCTTCTCCCTGCTGCTGCACAGCAGCAGGGAGGGGGCACTTCACCCCTGACTCAGCCACTTGTCAGGGGTTTCCTGACAAAGTCTCCCCCCCTCGCTCCGGCCAGCTGGAAGGAGGGAGACTTTGACTTTGAAGAGAAGGAGGTTCCCCACGCCGTTTACAAATGGCATGGGGAACCTCCTTCCCTTCAGAGTCTCGCCTCACTCCCTCCAGCCAGCTGGAAAAAAAGGAAGGAGGTTCACCATGATGTTTGCAAATGGCATGGGGAACCCTCTTCCCTTCAGAATCTCCCCCCTCCTTCTAGCCGGCTGGAAGGAGGGAGACTTTGAAGGGAAGGAGGTTCCCCACGCCATTTGCAAATGGTGCAGGGAACTTTCTTCCCTTCCAAGTCTCCCCCCTCCTTCCCACAAACAGCCAACTACAAACATGTTCGTGAATAGGGTCATGTTCGTGGTTGTTCATGATTCCCTGTTTGTGGGTGGCAATGGACATTGTGTTTGGGGTTTTTTTCCTGTTCGTGCCCACCTCTACATTTTTCACATTACTTAACAATACAGAAATTTGATTTTAACTCTTGCTGCCTTTTCTTTACAGAATTTTGATCAACTGTTCTTTGGATGCTTCTAGATATTGTTTTTCTTAGCAAGTATGACTATGCCAGAGATTATAAAACCCATGTAGCAAGACAGCTATGTGGCTATAGCAAGAAGTGACCTCCTCTGATAAGATCCAGCAAGTAATGTTTAAAGGACTCGTTGACATAAATAAATATTTTACAAGCTAGCTCTTTGCAGTTGAAAAAGTAATGTAGGGAAAAATTAAGAAAAAAACAGTGCACCACTGTAGCTAACCAAGCATGAAAGATAGCCCTAATTCTTTCATCTAATCCATTCTCTCATTTTTTAAAAAAGAGTGCATAAAATGGCGCATAACTGGCTGTATATCCATTTTTGGACTGGAATGGCTGTTATCATTCACTTTGTTTACCATCTGTCTGTTTTTTTGTGCAGAAAATTGGCACAGGTTTCAATGTGAACATTTATATTTAGCCGCTGAATAAAATATATTTGACTCAAACCATTTCATTTAAGGTTTTGTTAGCATTGGGTCAGAAAGCCCAAAAAATCCCCAGACATTTGGTTGTTTTGGATGCCTACCATACAGAGCTTACCACTCTGAGTACTTCTATTAATCTTCACTTTGAACTCAAGTCACAACTCCCAAGAGGCTATTGGCAGATTTTTCATTTCCCACTTGAAAATCAACCAAGGAAATCACTTTTTAAATTGATGAACTGGGCCTGAAATTCATCAAACTATCTTTCTATTTCTCCTGGTAATTTAATACCAGTGAACATCATGGCTGAGCAAGGAATTGAATTGAGGTTTCTCAGATTCCAATCCAACACTCTAACCACTAGACTACAGTAATCATGATAAAAAGGCACAGCATGACCGTTTGAGGTTGGAGAAAGCAACAGAGGAAGGGAAGAGATAAATTTTGCATAGACCTGGTCAGAAAAGCCCCCCTCCCTTCTAGGAAGCTGTACTGCTAAAGTGGACTGAAGATTGAATCATGTCTCAATTAGAAATGGGCACGATCAGCATTACGATAGAAAAATACCCACAATGATGGTATTCGGGCGATTGGGACCCAGTGGATCGGTGCCATCCACGGTGACTGATCCAGCGTTTGGGGGAGGCTTCATCGGGGCTTGATTCGGGCCATCGGGATCTGATCGGGGATGCAGACAATCAGGCGCCAGTAATCTATTCCCTGGGCAATGGAGCCAGGGGAATGCCTGAGCTGTGTTTGCCCTCCTTCTGTTGCCCTGGAAACCCGAACGGAAGCCCAGCTTGCCTTGATCAGCAGGGCTTCCCTCCAACCACGGAGCAGCAACACACTCACCACCAGTAGGGAGAAGAGACCCAGGGGAGGGAGGGGGAAGGGGGTGTTCCGTAGCCATGGGCACTCCAAACGTTTTTTGCTTTTTTAAAAAATGGGTCTCTGTAGGAGGAATGGCTGTTTTTCTGTCCGTCACTCTCTGTTTTTAACCTGCTTTTAAAACACTGTATTTTGTGGGAAAACCTCATTCACGGCTCTGTGTGTGTGTTTAAAATATGCTTTTGGAAGACTGGCTGCTTGCTTTTAAAATCGGGTGGGGAGGAATGGAGGATTCTGTCCCTGCTTTTTTTTAAAAGCTGGCTGAAACATGTTGATGGGGTGTCTCTCTCTCTCTCTATTTGGAGAGGCAGGGACGGGTTAAAAACTCCCGCCCCTCTGCTCTAAGAGAGAGAGAGAGAGAGAGAGAGAGAGAGAGAGAGTGTGTGTGTGTGTGTGTGTGTGTGTGAATGTCCCCTTCCTGAGGGGAGGCGGCTCATCTCTGGGTTAAAAACTCCCCCCCCTGCTCTAAGTGTGTGTGTGTGAACATCCCCTCCCTGAGGGGAGGCAGCTCATCGCTGAGTTAAAAACTTTTTCCCCCTCTGCTCTGTGTGTGTGTGTGTGTGTGTGTGTGTGTACGTCTCCTCCCTGAGGAGAGGCAGTTCATCACCACCTCCCCATGCACGCTGGGCCCGGCGGTCGCCGCCACCACCCACCTTCCCACATAGCTGGGAACAGCAGGGCGCCCCTCCACTTTGGCCTCCCCAATCCGATCCACAGATTGGAAACAGGAGATGATCGGTGTGGATCAGTGATTTGGGGTCGTCGCCGGCTGCAGGTTTGTCACAGCAGACAGAAAGGTTTGCTTTAGCAGATCCGCAAGCTTTAATGAAAACAGTAGCTGGGAAAAACTCCATGGTAAGGAGGAGAAATCGCAGGTGTTTCTGCTGTTGACAGAGCACAAGGAGGCTCAGAGTGGCAAAAGTCAGCCACAGAGTGTGATACATGAGTAGGAGGTTAAAAGGGAAGAGAAATCTCCTACACAATCTCAGAGTCCTGGTATGAATCTTCCAAGAGTGTCACAACGCTCCACAAAAGAAGTGCCTCCTGTGAGATATGGCTTTGAGCCAGATCTGCCGCAAGTAAATTTTGTCTGGGTGCCAGAACCGGCTGACTATCAAGAGGTTTTGCGGCTAGATGGGTCTGAAAGAGAGGCTTGATTCACTGCTATGCAACAGGAATATGAGTCCCTCGTAGATCACAAAGTGTTCTCTCTGTTTGAAATGCCAGAAGGGAAAAGCCCAGTGGGCTGTAAGTGGTTGTATAAAGTGAAATATGACCCTAACGGAGGTTTTAAGCGCAAGGCTCTCCTTGTGGCAAAGGGATACTCCCAAATACAGGGGCAGGATTATGATTCAGTGTTTTCACCTACTATGAGGGGGGAAACCTTCAGAGCTGCTCTGTGCAAAGCAAGTGCAGAGGGCTTAGCTGTTTATCACTTTGATGTAGAAACTGCCTTTCTGAATGCAAACTTGGAAGAAGAGGTATACCTGGAACAGATTCCAGGTTTTGAATCTGAACAAAAAGGTAGTGTATTAAAACTGCACAAGTCCATCTATGGGTTGAAACAGGCAGCACGGTGCTGGAATTTGTGTTTATCAAAGGCACTAGCTAGCCTTGGGTTTAGACAAGCAGAGGCTGATCCATGTTTATACACAAAGAAGAGTGGTAAGAAGCAATGTTACCTACTGTGCTATGTGGATGATCTCTGTTTTCTATGTAAGTCAACCGAGGAATTGGATGAATTCTGACAAGCAATAACTGGTGTGTTTAAAACAAGGTTTTTGGGACCTATATCCAACTACTTAGGTATGCAAATCACCAGAAACAGCTTAGGGTGTTTTGAGATGAGTCAAAACAATAAAATAAAACAGTTGCTGAAGCAGCATGGAATGTCAGAGGCAAAAGAAGTGCAAACTCCCATGACTGCTGGGTGTCTTAAGGAGCCAAGGAATACTCCTTTAGAAAATAAAACAAAATACCAATCATTAGTTGGGTCACTACTACATTTGTCCTGTTGGAGCCGCCCTGATCTGGGTTATGTGGTGCAGTGGCTGTGTAGGCAGTGTGCAGATCCCTGTGACAGGGACTGGGAAGCAGCAAAAAGGGTACTGCGTTATTTGAAGGGAACTTCTGAACACAGGCTTGTATTAAACACTACAAAAAGTACTGAAGTGGTAACCTTTAGTGATGCATCATGGGGTAATGATGAAGGAAGGTCTACTTCTGGGTATCTTATACAAGTTCTGGGAGCACTAGTATGTTGGAAATCACAAAGACAAACATTAGTGAAAACTAGCTCATGTGAGGCGGAATTTGCTTCATTAAGTGATTGTATTCTGCAACTGGAATGGGTAATAAAGTTATTGGGGGATCTGAATATCCAATGTCCATTGCCAGTGAAAATAAAGTGTGACAGTTCTGCTGCAGAGTAATTGGCACAACACCAAACAATACGTGCCAGAAGTAAACATATTATAATCCGTTACCAAAATGTACATGATGCCATTCACAGAGGTATAGTATGTTTGAGTCACTGTAGGTCAAATGAAAATTGTGCAGATCTGTTGACAAAGGGACAAAACCAGGAAATGTTGGCTAAATGCAATGAAATGCTGGGTATCATGCCTCTTGTCTCAAGGAGGAGTGTTGACATAATGAGCCAAGAAGCATGTGTGCATCTTGCTGTTTAGGTCTGTCTGTCATAACTGATGTAATAGATCTATTTGACAGGTCCTTGGATGATGCAAGAGCGAAGAAACAGCTTAGTCACCTCACCTGATGTGCTGGGATTGGACACTGGGGGGTGCTATAGATGTATATAAGCCAGCTGTGTCTGGTGTAAGTGTAGAGCTTGTTCCAGTAAGTGATTGGCGAAGCACTTTGACACTGAGAACAAAGTCTTGTATATAAGTCACTGTAAAATAAACTGTACATACACTTTTACTACTCTAAGTGTGTGGAAGCCTTATTTATAGCTCAGCTACAGTTCAAACCACGGTGTGCCAACAGATCCACAATCAGCTTGATCGGTAAATTTTTTTGGATCGTGCCCACCTCTAGTCTCAATATACCCTTATGTACTACAAAAAACATCATGCCGTGGAATCTGCACAAAAGTATGTCTGCTAAACCAGTTTCTGGTCTACAGCCTTTAGGAATTCAGAACATGTTCATTCTTGCATCTCAGACTTCATGTCTAACAGGTCCTCTTGGTTTGAAATCAAATGGGGGCTGACATATTTTCTGAGACTGTGGCCATGAACATAGGCAGTTTATCTTGATTTTCTTGAGCCAGTTTCTTCCCTTGCTGTTCTTTTGCTTAAAAGCAAGCCTAAGGAACAAAAGAAACACCATTATCAATCTAAGAAAGATTGAAGCTATCATTAAAAAGTTCACAGCTTTCTGACTCTTACATTATTTCAATGTATTCTTTACTCTGTCACCATTGAAGTAAACAGAGTTTTCATATTCAGTTAGAGATAAAAATCATTAAGTTGCTTAACAGTAAAAAGATATTTGAACATTATCAAGGTAAAATCAAGTTAATAGGAAAGAGACCAACGTGGATAAATCTCCTTTTATTCCTCAGCCTTTTCAGAATAAACCCAAAGAACAGCTTCCACAGACACTATAAGACAGGGGTAGCCAAACTTCCTTAATGTAAAAGCCACATAGAAAAAATGTTAGATGTTTGAGAGCCACAAGACATGAAGCACTGAAGTGACTTTAGAGGAAGAGGCATGTTTGGGGGAGAGCTCTGAAAATGACATCACAGGAAGGGATAGGGGTTTGGTGCAGTATCCTGGAAGTGACATCATTGGAAGAAGGTGGAGCTTAGAAAGTGTCATCACTTGACCTTTGACTGGGAAGTGACATCACAGGACATGACATCACAAAAATGATGTCATGTCCTTGCTAGGAAGGAAAAGGAGGGAGGGAAAGACATGGAAAGAGGGGACGAGCTTGCAAGCTTGCCTATTTCCCCCTCCTTCCCCGCTAAAATAAACTGTATGGCCATGGCAATGCTCAGAGACTGCTGGGAGCTGCATGATATGTCTAGAAGAGCCACATGAGGCTCCCAAGCCATAGTTTGGCCACCTCTGCTATAAAATCACCATCTAGCGGTATGTAGTTTTAAAAAATTGCTATTATTCAGATCCAAGTATCTGGAATACCTTATATATTTGGTATTCCAGACATTAGGGTCAAAAAATATCAATTTAGTGTTCGGATCCAGGTTTTATTCAGCAGTCTGAATATGTTCAGCTCCATTATTCCCTTTAGAGGAACCTATATAGGGGGCTGGGTGTGTTTTTTGTGCAAACATCACCAAAATTGCAGGAAATCCAGTCTTTCCTATCCAATAAAGACCCCCACACACAACAAGTTTCAAGAAGATTGAACCAAGAGGACCAGTTCTATGGGCCCATGAACAAGCTGCCCCCACTACTCTCCATTGTTCTCTATGGGGTGAAAATTCAAGTTGGCTTTCCTGAAAAAACCTTAACCAAACACACAGGAGTAACCACTGGACAGCTGACTAGTTGGTCTTTCCGAAGGTCAACTTGTTGCTCTTCAATTACTCAGCTTGGGACTTTCAGACTGAGTGAAGTAAGCACTCCTTGTACCTCCATAGTCGGTGTTGGGGAGGTTGGGAAAAGCACACTTCCCAAAACTTAAACATATGCAGAAAACCAGCAGGACAGTTTATCCAGTCAGCACACTATATAAAATACACATTTCCAACTTGGAATCTACCCCCCCCCCAAAAAAACCCAAACAAAACAGCTGACAATATTGCCTGCATGGGAAAAGAAACACTCACTCTGCATGCTCATTGGAAGGCATGACAGGAGCCTCTAAGCCACAAAAAAGAGGTCTAGCCTGACCACTTCTTTCTTGGCCCAGTAGCTCAGAGGACAGGTGGTACATAACTCACAGGACTCTGAGAGTATCCTTGAGTGTTTCATCTGCCAAAGCCTGGTTTACACACCTCACGTTCTCAGAGGGGCTGAGCACATCCTCAATGGCCTCCCTCTGCATAGACATCTGGAGATTGGCTTTGTGGGAACCATGCCAAGAAGGGAAGGAGCAGAGAACAGCACAGCTCATCTCCCCCTCCTCTCTTTCTGCTGACAGGTGCCCATCCTGTCCCACGCACATTGCACCTGCCAGTAGAGTTCATCTTTCAAGTTCCTGTGGGAGAACTCCAGGCCTACAGTTGCCAACTCTAGGTTAGAAAATTCCTGAAGATTTAGGGGTGAAGCTTCAAGAGGGGAGAGTTTGGGAAGGGAGGGAGCTCAGCTGGGATGTGATGCCCTCCACAGCTGCCATTTTCTTCAGGGGGGTGGATTCCTATAGTCTGGAGATCAGTTGTAATTCCTGGAGATCTCCAGCCCAAACAGAAGGCTGGCAACCCTATCCAGGCCCCGCCTTGAGGCTGGCGGTAACCCTAACATGAACTGAATATCATGAACCCCTCACTAATTAATGCCTTTCGTATCACAGCTCTAGTGTTCCTCTTTGTGCCTCCCACCAAGCTAACAATTTACTGTTAAACATTTTAACCTCCACACTGCCAGTTTCCATTAGTGGTTCTATTAAAATGGAATTGTTCTAAGAAACAACTGTCAGTGGTTCTTCCATTTTGTGGATCTGACTGAATGGCATCCACAAGGCAGCGACCCATGCACACCAATTCTAATGCTTGCCTTTCTTCAACATTTGAGGGTCTATATTTAGCTTCCCTAGTAATGTAGTTGGCTCAGAGAAGAAGTCAGCCGCAAGATTAGCATTGGCTAGCTTTGCAGGATCCTTTACCTAATGAACTTACACGACAGTGAAGCATAGCTGCTCCTAGCAGCTCTGGAGGCCCTTTAAAGCTTACTCAGCAAGGGTGACTTCACAATAACAGCAAAGACACGTATTTGCAGCTATATGGAAGAAAATAAATTCTGCTAACAATCAGTTACATATCCCCCCCCCCCCCCGGAGTTGTATAGTAAATGTCAGCATTAGAAATACATCCAATGTAAAATGAATATCGTTTGGGATGTAGTATTGCTTTGTGCTCTTTCTCTTTCATATATATATATATATATATATATATATATATATATATATGAGAGAGAGAGAGAGAGACGCACGCACGCACACAAACTTTCTCTTTCAGATCACTGACTTCCCAGCTCCAGGCTAAACATCCGTTGCTATTTTTTCTCTTGATTTTCAAAGATCAGCTCAAGTGAAACTTGGTGAGGCATTTTTTTTAAAAAAGGAGCCTTTACATGTACTATTTTTATCAGCCTTCTGCATTAAACCCTGTACTGTGACTGGTTTTAAAAAAGCAAGCTGACACATATATATTTCACCCATCCTTTCTTTTACAGCAAACACATATTCCGTAGTCATGCTTGTGTCACATATTGGGAGCTGTCTCCTTTCAGCAATTAATACCCTGATCTTCTATTGCCCAATCAAAAGGGATAGTTAGGATATATCTAGACCAGCAGGTATTCTCAATACCGCACAATTGTGTTAATTGTGCAAGCACGTGGAACAGTTTGCATCATACCTTCAGTTCTGTCACTGTTCAGAACACCCCTCCTTCCCCCTAGGACTCTTTAAGCTGCAGAGCAGGTAGATCCCTTGTGGACAACACTGTGGCATGTAACTGGCTGTTGTGTGAAACAGGATGCTGTCCATTCAGCATAGCTACTCTTATGTCCTTATATTCACTATCAGTGGGTGTTTACTCCCACTTAAAACTTCATATTTCATTAAAGAAGTACAATCTGCCCATGACTGGGCTGGACAGAAATCTCATACAGCCTGTCTTCCCAATCTGTTCCACCCCCGTTCATAAAATGTGTGGTTTATTTGCTAATGATTAAACACACTGCCAAAATACATGCCAACACATACACTGTAGTTCATTGTGACTATATACTTCCATTAGATAACATAACTCAGTAAAACTAGAAAGCAGTACATAGGGGAGTGCACCCGAAAAAGATTCAGGTTTTTTGTTTCGGGTTTACCCAAAGTGGGAAAACAATCCGGAATCATGCAAATCCCGATAGGAGCGGGGAAGAGAGGGTTTCCTTTTCTCCCCTCCCATTGGGTAAAAAAGGCAGCGGGAAGCTTTGAAAGCGTCACTTTTCTTGCCATTTATAAACAGCAAGAAAAGCGCTGGTTTGAGCTTCTCCTGATGAGAGGGAGAGAAGGGGGGGTCCCTCCTCCTCCCTCCCATTGGGTAAAAACAGGCAGGAGGCTCAACACAGCACTTTTCTTACAAAGTGCTTCAGAAAGCTTTGCTTTGGTATTTCCAAATCGACTCAGCAATGGTTGTTGTGGGTTTTCCGGGCTGTATTGCCGTGGTCCTGGCATTGTAGTTCCTGACGTTTCGCCAGCAGCTGTGGCTGGCATCTTCAGAGGTGTAGCACCAAAAGACAGAGATCTCTCAGATCTCTCAATGAGAGATCTCTCTCATTGAGATCTCTCAATGCCAAGACCACGGCAATACAGCCCGGAAAACCCACAACAACCATCGTTCTCCGGCCGTGAAAGCCTTCGACAATACATCGACTCAGCAATGCTGGGGCCAATTTGGGAATACCAAATCTACCTGAATTGAGCCTGATTCGGCTTAAAAACACCCATTACAACATATTCAACATCAACTACTACAAGAAGCATAATAGAAAAGAGCCCAGTAGCACATTTAAGACTAACCAACTGTAGCATAAGCTTTCGAGAACCACAGTTCTCATAGTCAGATGCAAGAAGCATAACTACAGTTCCACTTAGATACAGTCAAATATATAACAACTTGGCCCTTTTAAATAGTTAAACTTTCACCACTGCATCCACGCATTCATTCTTCATAGACAGGGTGATAATTTCCTTTGATAATTTCCTGTAGTTATTACGAAACACTCCAGGTATGCAGGAAAATAATAGTTTGTAAATTTAAAAGAAGTTTTTGTATATTTAAAAGCTTGATGGACACTAGTATGTGCTGCGAGCCACCAAATGTTGAGAGCATTTGAGTATCACTTAAAAACCGGGGGGGGGGGGGGATTGGCCTGTTTGATATTTTAGAAGAAAAATATGTGGTTGGAGTAGGAATGCCAACTCCTGATGGCACCTGGAGATCTCCTGAAAGGACAACTGATTTCCAGGATACAGGAATCAGTCTCTCGATATCCAAGCATACTTTTAAAAATGGAAAGTGTGAATTGGATTGGATTGCAAACGTCTTCATGCTCTTGCTCCTGTGCTTTTAGCAGCAGTTTAATCTTCTGACATGAGAGGTATTAATGCCTGTCACTATGAAAAGCCTGATTTATTTAGCTCAAATAAGTTGTTGTTAAAGGCACAGAAGCAGACTTGGTAGTGTTATTCTGGTTAGTTGGCAATTTTGTGTTAATTGGTTTTAATTGTTCCAGCACACAAAATGTAGTCTTGCAACCCATGTGAGGCTGCACTTGGCCAGTGGGGTTGGAGTCAGGAGACTTGAGTTCATATATCTGCTCAGCCCTGAAAGTTACTTTTGGCCAGTCACATTGTCTCAGTCTAACGTACTTCATTAGGTACGTGAGTCTAAAATGACAGAGGGGAGAACATTGTTTTCTGCCCTAAGCATCTTTGGAAGAAGGGTGCAATAAAAATATAATCAGCAGAATACCTGAAGGAGACTCCACCAAAATCCTGTCTGTGATACAGTGTAGGAATAGTTTCACTTCTTTATTTTTTGCTTTTGAAGTACTATGTTCTTAAAATCATGCAATCCACGTTCCATGTGAGTTCAGATAACATGAGAAAGCTGAGAATCCTTCACTCCAGCCAGGGGAAGGTTCTCATGTGCCTGAAGCACAAAAGGAGCATCTCAACGAAACAAGTAAATAGTCTAAAATAAGCTCCCGTAACTGCTACTCTGATTCATTCTGCCTAAAGTACTTCTTTCCTTCAAATTTCAGTCATGCCTGTAATAGACTTTTAAAAATATTGTAATAATAAAATCACATTTTCACTTTAACAATAGTTTATGTTGCCTAGTTACTACAAAGTACTATTATTACTGGACCAGCTTTGCCATCCAGTGCAATGTTTTCTGTGTGTATCATTTATTTATTTTATTTTATTTATGTCATTTATAGTCCAGTTGGATTTCCCCATTTCCATTCTTTTATTGTTCTGGAATTTCTCTATCTGATACTCTTCCTTGATTCCAGTTTAAGGTTTCTTCCACATAGGAATGTTTCCACACATGGAGAGCAGGAAAGCCCGTATACGTAAAGGAAATGTCTGTGCAACGTCATGCTCAGTCAGAACCAAACTAGGCATGATAGCATCCATGGGTCCAACCCGTGGAGACCACCACCATTTTAAAGTAGTTTAAAAACACTGAGGCCACAGTGCAGTGAGCTGAGAAACTCTTGACTTTCCCTCAAAGCACATTTTCAAAAGCCAAAACAGTCACCTGGGGGCCGTTTTAGCATGAAAATACATGGGGGGAGGGGGACAAGACTGTTCCCGTTTAAAACATTTTTTAAAAGCTTACTTTGATCTAGTTCAAAGTCAAAACTATAAGTGACTAGTAGGGTTGCCAGGCCCTCTCAACCTCCCGGCAGGGGATTGACTCCTGGCTCCTGGCAATTACCTCTGGTGCATGCGTCATCACGCACACTTGGGCTCATTTTGGGCCCATTTTGGCGTGGATCAGGGACATTTTGAGGTGCTGTGGAGCACGGGAGCACTCCGGCGCTCCGCAGTGTCCGCAACAGGCCCATTTTGGTGCAGATCAGGCCCATTTTGAGCTGCTGCAGTGCGTGGGAGCACTCCTGTGTGCCGCTGTGGAAGGCAGGAGTGCTCCTGCACTCCGCAGTGGCCCTGTTCCAGACCAAAACGGGCCTGATCCAGGTGGCTGCTGCGCACAGGAGTGTGCAATGCCACAGGGGAGCATGCACAGATGGTGCATGCCCCCCACTGGCCAGGTAAGTGGGGGCAGGGAGTGGGGCGGGGGCGGGGTGGAGACCCTCCACCCCCACCGAGGGTCTGGCATCCCTAGTGACTACAGGTGGGGGGGAATCTGTCTGTCTGGTCACTCCACCACTGGCAACATGGAAAGGGGGCAGAGTTAAGCTCCCCTTTCAAAATGGCACAGGGTAGCTGACTGCAGTATACCATTTCCACCCCCCTTTAGCCTTTATAGGGCATTTTTCACTTTCCCTGATAAGCTGCGTTGTACAGCTTTACAGGAGAGGGAGGTTCTTCAGGCCACGGAAGGATCCAGATTGACTGTAATTGTGCTGTATGTTTGCAAAAGTAGCTCAACAGTTCAACTTTAAACATGTTTTTTTTTAACCAAATGCCCTGATTTTAATAAGACTTTTCAGAAAGGGGTACTGTGAATTAGGTAAAAGTAAAGGTGCAAGCACCGAGTCATTACTGACCCATGGAAGGACATCGCATCATGACATTTTCTTGGCAGACTTTTTATTATGGGGTGGTTTGCCTTTGCCATCCCCAGTCATCTACACCTTACCCCCAGGAAACTGGGTACTCATTTTGCTGACCTTGGATGGATGGAAGGCTGAGTCAACCTTGAGCCAGCTATGTGAACCCAGCTTCTGCCAGGATCGAATTCAGGTCATGAGCAGAGCTTGGGCTGCAGCACTGCAGCTTACCACTCTGTGCCATGGAGCTCCTAGTGTGAATTACTCAGCACAAATTTTCCATAATGCCCTCACTTAAGATGGCTGTATTGTGCACACATTTGGGCCTTCATCTCTGATTGCTTCCTCAGCAGAGAATAAACACAATACAGAAAAAATTAACCATATTTCCATCATTTCAAGTGATGGAACAGGAACTGAAGCATGTGATACACCAAAACTCTGAAACTCTCTCTCCAGGGAGATTCATCTACCTACTGTTGCGATCATCCACCCATGGGTAAAGACTTTTTTGTTTTGCTTGTCATTTCTTCAGTGATCCCTCCATCCTGCCCAATGTTTTAATCGTCGTTTTTATATCTTGGTATGTATTTTAGCTGTAGTTTTCATTGTTATAATAATGTGTTGTTGAGTTTGGGGGTTGATTTTAAAATGTGGTATTATGTATGTTTTAATTTGTTAGCTGCATTGGTGGCCATTGTGAGGGCAGAAAGGTGGGATATAAATTGTGTAAATATATATTTCAAAAGGTATTTCTTGGTATCTTATGAGACAATAGGAACTAACTCCACTGAAAATAATAGCATTTGAAGTAATGTAAGGTGAAATTAATGTATGTGGTACTCAATCTAGGTAGATCATTATTAACAAATGTGGCTTGCAACAATGCTTCAGACATTAACATACATGTATAAATTAACATACATGTATAAATTGGCCCTCTGATTTCTGTAAACTACTCTTAATTTATTTTCACATTAACCTTACACAGTAGTTTTAGGAAGACTCAGATCTGGTGAAGCTGAAAACAGAATTGTACCTGTATTCTAAAATAGGGGATCTCATATCATTTCTTTATTTTAGATTGAATAGACAGAGCTATCATGGCATGTTTGGATATTGCTTAATGCAGGTGATAAAGTAAATAAAGAGCAAGCACATTAAATGTCACTGATATTCATTTAGATATAGGAACAAATGATTTTTTGAAAGAGTACCACCTTGGGTGCAAGTAAACATGCTCTGGCAATGTTTGCTAAATCAAGGATAGAATCATTCAAAAGAATAGTTCAATACAAATGGTAACACAATGGTAAAAATTTGTTGGACACCTAAAATATTCAAAAGGGACAAATTTGGGTCCAATGTATTTTGAAATTGCCAGCACTCTATGCCCATAATAAAATTGTGTCCCTCTATTTAGTGTAGAAAATTAATTAGAGCCACCCACATAGAAATAGATGGTTGAAAAACATCTGTGCTCCCCTTTGAGATGTAAGTAGAGGGGGGGGGGATAATAGACTAATTAAAGGTGATGCCATTTTGGAAAGACTCATTTGCATTTGCAAATGCAAAACAGAGTTAACTAGAAAGTGTGCCAATCCCAGCCCTCCTAGAGCTCATGGCCATTTTACTGCCTGCTGGTTCTCAGAGAGACTTTCTGCTTAAAGTGCCAGATAAGAAAATATTAAAACAGCTCAACAGATCATGGTCTGCTGATCAAATAGCTAAGACTCACAAACTATCCTTGATTCAAAAGATGTGTCTGAACACCAGCTATCTGCTGCCATTCTCCCTTTGCAGTACAAACCACAGTATTTACCATTTTGCTGTTTAGAATGGGCACTAATGGGGGGAAAACATTCTGAAACAGATATTCATTCAATTAATTGAACTTATTTATCCTGACTCTCAGCCAAAGAATTCTGATGCTGCTAACAGCATCTCTACAAAAAATATGATTGAAACATCTTAGAACATACGAACTGTGAATTTTAAAAACAGTGACTATCACTCCCCCTCTTGGATACGCACCTTAACATGGTGAGGGGGTTTGAGTGTGTGTTGAGAGCAACACTGTCAGGAGCACAGGTTTGGTCAAAAGTCTAGACTCCTGGAAGAGTCCCTCAAGGTGGAATGGTCAAAGCTGAGACACCAGACTAGAGTTGCCAGCCTCCAGGTAGCAGCTGGAGATCTCCCGGAATTACAACTGGTCTCCAGGCCACAGAGATCAGTTCACCTGGAGAAAATGGCTACTTGGGGGGGGGGGGCTCTATGGAATTATGTCATGCCAAGGTCCTTTTCCTCTCCAAACCTCACTTTCTCCAGGTTTCTCCCCCTAGATCTCCAGGAATTTCCCAGCTTGGAGCTGGCAGCCCTACAACAGACTAAGACACATCCACTATCTTCAGGAATCAATGGTCACATCTGCAGAAGAGAACAAACTATTTCAATGGTGATGGGAGTGGAGAAATTCTTGAAGGTTAGCTATTGGGCAGCAGCAGTAATGGAAGGTGATACTGATGGAGGATCTTTCACAGACAATGGTAGTATCACTTCAGCTAACCCTGGTTAGTACTGTGCAGAAGAAGGCAATGGTTAACCACTTCTGATTTACTTTGAAAACCCTATGATGAGACAATCCAAAATGAAAGAAAATATGGGCTGGAAGACAGAACCCCCAGATTGGACGGCACTCAATTTGCTACTGAAAAAGACTAGAAGACACGTACAAATAGCACTGTTCTTATTGGTTTTTTTTTTTTGAAAAATTTTTTATTAGGTTAGAATCCGTTATATTTACATTACATTCAATTTTCCCCAAATTTTTCATTTCTAACCCCCTCCCTTTCCCCCCCTTTTGCTGACTTCCAACAGCTTTCCAACCCTTTGTCCCTTTTCCCTCTTCTATTAAATTCCTCTATCTAAAACAAATATACATTCTCCATTATACTAAGCAGTACATCCTTAACTACTTTTCTTGTTATATACCCAAACTGTAAGTCCTTGTTTCCATCTTGGATAAACAATTTATCCCATTTTCCAGTTTTAAATATTTCTATATATCATAGACCTATATATCATAAACCATAAAAATCTTACATTTAATTCAAACAATTTGACTTATTCTCTATAAATTACTCATTGTATCTTTTTATGGTAATTCTATATAGCTCATCACATAGTCAATCAATTTGACTCTTCTGTACATTCAGTTTGGTGCATTATATAAATCTTATCAAAGAAAGAAAATATTGTTGGTTACTCAATCCTTATATTTAAACCTTATCATTAATTATTTTCTATCAATATTCTATCTATTAACCTATATATATCTATATATATATCAATCTGTTAATCTAACTGCTTATAAATTCACATTTATCTCTTCCCCCCCGGTAAAGTCACCCCCCCTCTACATTTTATTATACTTCAGTAGTTCTCAAACTGCCACAGTTTTCCTCCCACCTCCCATTTCTTCTCCAGATATTGTTTCAGCTTCTCCCAATCTGTGTTGAACTGCCCTGAGTCCAGATTTCTCAGTTTTCTTGTCATCTTGTCCATTTCTGCCATGTACAGCAATTTGTAGATCCAGTCTTCAATAGTTGGCACTTCTTGTACTTTCCATTTTTGCGCATACAAAAGTCTGGCTGCTGCTGTCATATAAAATATCAACGTCCTATGATGGGCTGGAATTCCCTCCATTCCCAAGTTTAGTAGCAGGAGTTCTGGGTTCTTATTTATTTGAAATTGTAAAATTTCACTCATTTCTCTTATTATTTCCCCCCAGTACTGCCTAGCTACATCACACGACCACCACATATGATAGAGGGAGCCCTCATGCTTCCTACATTTCCAGCATTTATTAGAAGTGTTCAAGTTCCCTAGCGCAATCTTCTTTGGTGTCATGTACCAACGATAGATCATTTTGTAAATATTCTCTTTAATATTTGTACATGTCGTTGTCTTCATTGTAGTCTTCCACAAGTATTCCCATGTCTCCATTGTTATCTCTTTATTAAAATTTATAGCCCATTTCACCATTTGTGTTTTAACTGTCTCATCCTCAGTATACCATTTCAACAGTACTTGGTATACCTTGGATATTTTTTTCTTGTCCTCTTTAAAAAGGGTCTGCTCTAGTTCCGAATTCTCTGTTCGTATACCTCCCTTTACAGAGTCCGAGTTATACAAATCTCTGATCTGTCTATACTGGAACCAATCGTAGTTCGGTGATAGTTCCTCTTGCGTCTTTATTCTAAGTTTAGATGCTTCTATTTTAGTTATTTCTTTATATGTCAAACATTGTCGTTCGTTGTCAACAGCTCTCGGGTCTATCACCTCATATGGAACCACCCACCAAGGAGTTCCTTCTTGTAGGTAAATTCTGTACTTCTTCCAGATTGTGTATAGACTTCTCCGTACAAAATGGTGCAGGAACATCGAGTTGACCTTTACTTTGTCATGCCATAGGTATGCATGCCATCCAAATATTTTTTTATATCCCTCTAGGGCTAATAGTTTCTTGTTCTTTAATGTCATCCACTCTTTCAACCAAACTAGGCAGATTGCATCATGATAAAGTCTCAGGTTGGGCAGTTGCATTCCGCCTCTTTCCTTTGCATCTTGTAAAACTTTCATTTTCACTCGAGGCTTCTTGCCTGCCCATACAAAATCTGATATTTTCCTCTGCCATTTTTCAAATTGTTTAGAGTCTCTGATGATTGGAATAGTCTGTAGCAAAAACATCACTCTTGGTAACACATTCATCTTAACCGCTGCAATCCTGCCCAACCATGACAGATTGAGCCTATTCCATTTAATCAAGTCTCTCTCAATCTGAATCCACAATTTTTCATAATTATTCTTGAACAAATCTATATTCTTTGCAGTCAGTTCAATTCCCAGATATTTCACCTTACTTGTTACTTCACAATCCGTTGTTTCCATTAACAATTGTTGTTTCTGCTTAGTCATGTTTTTGCATAGTATCTTTGACTTCTTTTTGTTAATGAAGAAACCTGCCAAGTCTCCAAACTCCTTGATCTTATCTATCACTTTTGGCATGTTCTCCAATGGGTCCTCTACAATTAACATTATGTCATCCGCAAATGCTCTGACCTTATATGAATAGTCCTTTATTTTTATTCCTCGAATTTCCTCGTCTTGTCGTATTTGTATCATCAGAATCTCCAATACTAAAATGAACAACAGTGGAGACAACGGGCAACCTTGTCTTGTTCCTTTGCTTATAGTCAATTTCTTGGTCAATTCATCATTTACCACAATTGCTGCAGTCTGGTCTCTATAAATTTCCTTAATTGCTCTGATGAATCTTTCTCCTAATTGTAGCTTTTCCATAGTGGCAAACATAAAGTCCCAGTTTAAGTTGTCAAATGCCTTTTCAGCGTCAACAAAGAAGAAACCAACCTCTTTATCACAACGCTTATCATAGTATTCAATAGCATCAATCACTGTCCTTAAATTGTCTCTTATTTGTCTGTCTGGCAGAAAGCCTGCTTGCTCCTCCTCTATAACTTCCGAAAGCCACCCCTTCAGTCTCTCCGCCAGTATCTTCGCAAAGATTTTATAGTCATTATTGAGTAACGATATAGGTCTGTAATTTTTCACACTAGTCAAGTCTTGGCCCTCTTTTGGGATCAATGATATGTTCGCTTCAGACCAAGTGTCTGGAATCCTTTGGTCCCTTAAAACTCCATTGATCACCTCCTTTAGGAATGGTGCCAGCTCATTGGCCATAGTCTTATAAAATTTAGCTGTAAGTCCATCTGGCCCTGGCGCCTTTCCTAAATTTGCAGATTGTATTGCCTTACTTATTTCCTCATCCGTTACTTCACTGTTCAATTTATTTCTCCAAGCGTCCGAAATTTCTGGAAGTGTCATTTTCTCCAAATATGACGCTATTGAGTCTTTATTTACTTCTTTCTTATTATACAGTTTAGCGTAGAATTTATAAAAGGCTCTACTAATGGTATTCTGTTCCAAATACGTTTTGTCATCTTCACAAATTTTATTTATTGTTTTCTTTTCCCTTCTTTTCTTCAGTTGCCATGCCAGGTACTTCCCAGGTTTATTTGCACCCTCAAACACTTTCTGATTCAGCCTTTTGAGATTCCACTCCAATTCTTTATTACTCATTGCTGTTAGCTGTTCTTGCAATATTTTAATTTCCTGATATAATTTCTTTTTCCCTGGTCTCTTTTTTAACTGTATTTCCTTAATTTTTATTTTCTCCTCAATCTCTTGTCTCTTCTCCTCTTTCTTCTTTCTTGCTCTACCATTTAAGTCCATTAGTATGCCCCTTATAACCGCCTTGTAAGCATCCCAAACTTTATCAGTTGGTACTTCTTTATTCACGTTGTATTGAATGAAAAACTTTGTCTCTCTTCTCAATATTTCCATATTCTCTTTTTCCTGTAACAAATCCTCATTTATTCTCCATGCTTTCCTTTTCCTCCTTTTCCCCAGCTTCCACATAATTGGGTTATGATCTGAGCCTACCATCGGCATTATTTCTACATCTTTAGTCCATAACGCCAAATCTTTTGAGGCCCAGATCATGTCAATTCTTGATAACGTGGAATGCCTTGCAGAATAAAAGGTAAACTGCCTACTTTTAGGATATTCTCTCCTCCATACATCTTCAAGAGTCTCTTGTTGAATCAACTCAAAAAAGAGCTTTGGTAATAGTCCTCTTTTCTTTTGTGTCATTGTAGTCTTTTTATCCAGTTCCAAGTCTGTCACTCCATTGAAGTCTCCAGCAAGTATTATTTGGTCATATGAAAGATCATCTAAATGCTTCCTCAAATCCTCAAAGAAGCTCTCTTTTGCGGCATTGGGTGCATAGATTCCGACTACCAACACTCTCTTTAAGTTCCAAGTACATTCCACTGCTACGAATCTGGCTTCCACATCTTTCATTATAAATTTTGGTTGTAGCTCCTCTTTTACATACAACACCACTCCTCTTTTTTTTTTACTTGAGGCCGCTACAAAGTCTTTGCCCAATTTTCCCAATTTTAGATATTTTACATCCTGTTTTCGAATATGAGTCTCTTGCAGACAAACAATGTCACATTTTTGTTTTAATAGCCAGTGAAAAATATTTTTTCTCTTATTCGGTGAATTTAGTCCATTTACATTCCAAGATAATACTTTACACTCCATATTCATAATCTTGTTGGTAAGTCTTTTTCATTGTCCCTTATAAATCGCTCCATCTCCCGCTCAGACCTGATACGCTTTTTAGCTCCTCCAAATTCGAAGGACAAACCCTCTGGGAGCTCCCATCTGTACCTGATTTTCATGTCCTTCAGCATCTGGATTAGCCCTTTATATTTTTTCCGATCCAGTAGCACTGATCTGGGTAGTTCCTTCATTATGATAATTGTCTTGCCATCGATCTCCAATGGATCTTGAAACTGTTTAGTCACAATCTTCTCTTTCATGTTTCTTGTTGTAAATTGTACAATCACATCTCTTGGTAGTTTCCTCTGGGTTGCAATTCTCGAATTCACACGATATGCCACATCTAGGATAGCCACAACATCCTCCTCCTCCTTCCCCAGGTATTCAGCTAACACCTCCGTCATCTGTTCTTGCGCTGTCTTTCCTTCCACTTCCGGCAGGCCGCGAAATCTGAGCTGCTTCTCCATATGTCTGCTTTCTGCAACCGCCATCCTTCCCCTCATCTGCCTCATCTCTGTTTGTTGCGTATCTGCTAGGTTCTCCATCGCTCCTTCTACTGTTTTGACTCTCTGCTGCGTCCCTTGTAATTCACTTTGTATTGTTTCCATACCTTTCTTCACTTCTGACAGCTCCGATTTTACTTCTGACAGCTCCGATTTTACTGTCTGTTTAACCTCTTTAATCAGCTCCAATTTCATGTCTTTAAATTCTTTAATCACCTCCAAAAGTTTTTTATCCAGGTTTTCTATTGCCGATTGCCACTCTTTCTTCGACATCGTGGGGCTTGCTTTAGCTCGCTCCCACGAGTCCGCTCTCTTCCTTAACTCCGTGGCGTTAAATTTAGTACCTTTTTTATTTCAAATGTCCCGGTCTTCTTGCATTAATTAATTTTAAAGGGTCCAAAATGTCGGGCGTCTTTTCTCTATGGTCTCTCTATGATTTTATAATCCAATATGGCCTACTTCCTTTTCCGCTGAGGCCGCGGCCCTTCCCCTCTCAAAGATGGCGATTCCCTTCTTCCTGCCCTCCAGCCAGGGCCGCTTCTCTCCAGCCGCTCTATTGCCGTTACGCACTTCCTGTCTCCCGTCTTCCCACAGCAGATCTCGCGATGGTGTCTTTTCCTCACAGCTCCAAAGCCACAGGTATTCAAAACAATAGTCCGATTTCTTTAATAACTTCTTTAAACTTAGTCTCTTTTCTAATACAACTCCTGCCGAAGCTTCCCCTCCTTTTCACTAGTCTGTTGCAGTTTAAAAGTCTACTTTTTTTCCTCTCTGTTTTTATCAATCTGTCCCGTATTGGAAGATAGTGATCTTTACCTTCCCTTCACTTTTCTCGGGTTGTAATCGCTGTTTCGATTTCAGATTCTCCTTTCCACTTCTTCCCCCAATCGAAGCTTGGGTATGTAGGTCTTATGCCAGCCGAGTTGGCCCCAAAACTGCCGCAGAGATTGTAGCCGACCCGTCTCAGGGTGGGACCTCAAGGATCGGGAGGGGACCCGTTGTGTAGAGCCCCCCCTCGTCCAAGATCAACGCGCCCTAGGGTCTCGAGCGTTCTTTGCCTGCTCTCCGCCTGAGAGCAGTCGGCCGCGGGCTATTTTCACCCCGCCGGCCGCTTAAAACGGCAGTCCGGTCAGCTCCGCAAATGGAGCTGCGTTAGACCTCCATAAATCCCAAACCGGAAGTCCAGCACTGTTCTTATTGGTGATGAGACTTGATTAAAGCCAAAAAAATATCCAGTTGCTGATGTGAATAGATGCAAAAGAAACATCCAAAGCTTTGAGACATATATAGTAGGAACATGGAATGTGAGAAGTATGAAGCCAGGTAACTTAGAAATTGTAAAACAAGAAATGGAATGTTTAAACATTACAATCTTGGGTGTGAGTGGACTGACTCAGGACATTTTTGGTCAGAAAAACACAAAGTGTTTTACTGTGGAAACGACAAACTCAAAAGAAATGGTGTTGCTCTAATAGTGAGGTGAGACATAGCACAATCAAGGGCTATAACACGTCTGACTGATTCATATCAAATCAAACTTCATGGAAGGCCTATTAACATAATCATCATTCAAGTTTATGCCCTAAGTACAGGTGCTGAGGAAGAAGAAATCTAAAACTTTTATGCAAATGTCCAAGAAGAAATTTATCTTAAACCTAAACAAGATATGCTGATAATCATAAGTGACTGGCATGCAAAAGTAGGAGATAAAGAAGAATCAAACATTGCTGGAAAAATTGGACTAGGATCATGAAAAGAATCAACCAGGTGACTGACCAATACAAGAACCAAATAGATTACATTACAGATTACAGCTCTGGTCCACAAGATTCATGAAATCAAAGGGAAATTCAAGCCATGGCTCGTGATGCTGAAAGATCAACATGGAAATACAGTATCTAATCGGTAAAATAAAAGATGGAAACAATACATTGAAGAACTATATAGAAGAGATAGAAGGGTGACAGATACCTTTGAAGAAGAATCTTTTGAAGAAGAACCAGAAATCTTAGAACATGAAATAAAAGCTGAATTCAAAGCAATTGCAAGAAATAAAAACCTGAAATAGATGGGATACCAATAGAGCTATTTCAGATACCAATAGAGCTATTTCAAACTACAGAAACAGAAACCATCAAAATCTTGATAAGAATATTCGACAAATACAGAAAACAAAACAATGGTCCATAGACTGGAAACATTCAGTCTACATACCAATTCCAGAACAGGGGGTGTCAAAGAGTGCAGCAACTATCAGACTATCACGTTAATTTCCCATGCAAGCAAAGTGATGCTCAAAATTCTACAGCAAAGATGCATGTTATCTTCCTACCTGTTCAACCTCTATTCAGAGCATACCATAAGGAAAGCTGGATTAGATTTAGAAGAAGGTGGAGTGAAAATTGGTGGAAGGAACATTAACAGATTGAGATATGCAGATGGCATCATATTACTGGCAGAAAATAGTGAAGACTTGAAAGTGAAACAACTATTGAGAAAGGTTAAAGAAGAAAGCACCAAAGCAGGATTACAGCTGAACATCAAGAAGGCAAAAGAAATGACTACTGAGAAATTGTAATTTTAAAGTAGATAATGTAGAAATTGAAATTCTTCAGGATTTTTTTATTCCTTGGCTAAATCATCAACCAAAACAGAGACTGCAACCAAGAAATCAGAAGATTGAAACTTGGAAGAGAAGCCATGAGGGAACTGAAAAAGATCTTTAAAGATAAATATGTTTCTCTGGGGACCAAGATCAAGATAATACAAACTATGGCATTCCTCATTACTATGTATGGATATAGAAGCTGGACAATGAGGAAAGCTGACAGGAAGAAAATTGATTCATTTGAAATGTGGTGCTGACGGAAAGTTTTTGGCTATCCATGGTATCCGCAAAACTCACCCCACTCACCCCACCTCACCCTATTCCATCGGGGAGGGTGGGTGGGAAAGCGTCCTGCTCCATCAGCCGCCACCTGCAAATGGCGGTGACCATGTGGGCTGACCCAGGAAGGAGCACTCCATTTCTCACTCTTTCCTTTCCATCCACCAGCAACTTTGCCCTTGCCCCCAGCCTGGCCCTTGTCTGCAGCCTTGCCCCCAGTGATTCTGTGAGCTTCCTTTGCGCTGTGTTTGGTGGTCCTGTTCTTCATTAAAGCCGGGTTGGTTTAGAGTGGCAGGACTCTTAATCTGGAGAACTGGGTTTGATTCCCGGCTCCTCCACTTGAAGCCAGCTGAGTGACCTTGGGTCAGTCACAGCTTCTTGGACCTCTCTCAGCCCTACCCATCTCACAGAATGATTGTCGTGAGGATAATAATAACACACTTTGTAAACCGCTCTGAGTGGCCATTATGTGTCTTATACACCGTCCTGACGGGCGGTGTATAAATCTAATGTTATTATTATATTGTTATTGTTAACTCTATTTGTGTTTCAATAATCTTATGACATAATTCCAAGTTCCTCAGTAAGCCAATTGTATCTGTCAGACAAAGGAGCAGAACAGCCTCTGAAAGGAAGATAAAAGATACTTAAGGGTAATCATTTCACTTACCTCAGTCATCTCCAAATGTCAAAATTCAACCAGAGCTTGAAAGGCACTCCAGTTATAGCAGTTAAAACCTATCTAAGGACAGTCAGAAATCCAACCAGATCCATCAGCTTCTTAGAGCAAACAGACTTCAGTGTCTGTTCTGTAGGCTCTGATATATCTTAGGAATGATCTTGAGTCTGATTAAGGAGTGTATAAAGAGAGTTTATTCAGGAACTACAACTCTGATAGAAAGCAGAGAAATAGAACAGATACTAACTACCTTACTAAACTGGGAGAGAGGGACTTCCAGGAATAAGCAGGCAGTAGCCTAAGAATACCAATCTGGAGACATTCAAGAAGGACAGAAAAGAGGCAGAAAGAAGGATCTTATTTTGCTATCTATCTGTCAGGTTTGCTGCCCTCTGCAGGTATTCTGCATCTTCTGCCTTCTCTGTACACAAGACATTGCATTTCCAACATGGTCAACCTCACCAAGTAGCAGTCAATTCATTACAGGGGCAATAGAAATCTCATAAGAATTTGAGAACTCACGTAGCTTGCCACACACTACTTTTATAGAGGCCTGGACTAATGAGGAGATAAGGCCAATTATATCCTCTGATTCTTAGGCAAGAAGTGGCAGTGGGTGAGATGGCAAGCGGGCAGCCAGCTAGCTGATAGGTCAGGAGGCTGCCCCCCCCCATCCTCTACCAGAGGTGATGGTGTCTGGTCACATCATTATATAATCAGTTCTGGTAGTAGTATTAAAGATTCTCATCACAAGGTAACAGTGTACTTAGAGGTTTTTTATTTGTATTTTACTTCATTTATATGCTGCCTTTCTCCCCACTGGGGACCCAAAGAGACTTAGATCATTCTCCTCTCCTCCATTTTTTCTTCACAACAGCCCTGCAAAGTAGGTTAGGTTGAGAGTATGTGACTGGCCCAAGGTCACCCAGCAAGCTTCCCTGGCAGAGCAGGAACCAGATCTGGGTCACCTAGAGCCTAGTCCATCACCCTAGTCACTATACAATATTGACTCTTAGGTACTAGTTTAACATCTTTAGCAGTAGCATGACAGTCAGAAAGTCAACAGGAGGAGTCATTGCTTCATCCCAGTGCCAAGAAAGCTTGTAGAGAACAGGAACAATGTCAGAAAGGTGATGACCCAAGTCTCAAAGCTCTATGTGAGTTGTCATTCTAAGCCAATTGTTGTATTCATTTAAAAATTGCCTTTATAACATTATGCACGCATATGAACAGCAATCATCTTCCCTTTTCCCTTTAGCTGTAATAAGAGCTAGGGTTGTCAGTCATCACAGCTGAAGTTCCATGAATTCAATTATAGTTTTATACAGACATGAAAAGTACAAAATGAAATATTAGCATTTACACTGAAAGTATGATTCATAAGCTTTGCTATAATAAAAGATTGTGACTTCATTATACATTATCTAATAAATAAGGAAAGAGCTAAACAATAGCCAGATTTCAATTAATTTATATGCATCGGCATTATTTAATTTAATAAGATTTTGTACCTTTCCTGCAGCCAACCTCAATACTAAATGACTTTGTGTAAAAATGCAATTTCAATGTCTTTCATTGCTATGGAAGTAGAGATACTTTTGATAAATGACAGTCAGAAAAACATTAGGAATAGGACCGGCACTGAACCAGCCCAGAATTAGTTGGAAAAGAAATATTTCACTTTCTTAACTCAAGGATATCTCAAGTTGAAATGAGTGGAAATTTAAATAGAACAAGAGTGGAATATTTCTAGAAATTTCCATTTACCATCTAGCATTAATCTTGTTTGTCTTTTTTGCCTCTCTTGTGAGAAGCAGAGCTAGCAATGGTGCCCTCTTTCAGGGTATTATTCTATGAATTTACCATAAATTCATTCAAAAGATATATCTCCAGCATTTAAAACCTGAAGAATTAGTTTTGTGAGACAAAGCTGGGATTGCTTGTCAGTTTATAGCCTCCGATGTTTGTGCAATCAACATAACTGGGTAACAAGGAAGCAACAGCGGAAGAACAAATAACTGTACAAGAAAAGTCTATGTGGGTACAGAGGCTAACTCTTTGTACTGAAGGAAACCCAAAAGCAGGAGGAAAGATATCCAAAGGAGCTGTAGAAAATAACTTTTGTTCACAAAGAAATGAACTTTTTAAAAACTAGACAGTACAGGAGGGGGCAGTCCTTCATATTATCCAGCCCCAAATAGTTAGGTCTGTGACAGCAAGAACCAGTTCTTTGAATTATGCACTGGTCTTTCAGCACAGGGGTGATACAATCCATATATCCAGTCCCTAAAAAGGGTTGCAAGTTCCCCAGTGGGTGCAGCGGATAGCTTTTATTTCCCACCACCACTTAGAGTGACAGCAAGAAAAAAAAATAAAAATTGTTATTGGACTGAAAATGTGATTTTACTTCCAGGAAAATCCAGTAGTGATATCACACTTCTCTAGGAATCACCAGAAACTCTATGGCTAGACCACAGAGCTTCTGATGATTTCTTGAGAGGGCTAGCATTTTTTCTGGGTTTTCCTGGAAGTGACATCACATCAGCACAAGGACTATTTTTTAAAATTTCCTCCAGAAGTGATGGCTCACTATCACTAACAGCCACCCCCCTTGTCCCCACCCGGTGAAATATCCGGTGAAGCTGACAAAAGGCAGTCTATGTGACAGAGGAAACCTGAGCCTCCAGTTGTAGGCCAGGATTCAGCAGTACCCCCAAGCTATGGACCTTCTCCTTCAGAAAGAGCATAAGCACCTTTAACACAGCTTGACTTCTGACTCTTCAAGTGGCTTTGTTGTTGATCAACTGCATCTCCATCTTGTTTATTGCACCTTATCAACCCTATTATCTTCTCCACGTTCACAGACCTGTCCCTCAATTCATATGTTAGCTGGGTGTCATCCACTTATTGGTGGCAAGTTTTGACCCCAAATCCCTATACAATCTCTCCCAGAGGTTTTATGTAGAAGATTTCTGGGTGTATTTCTGGATAGTTTGTTTCATTTAATGCTCTCCTACTGAATACATATAGATTAATTACCTCAATGCATTCTACGTGAGGCTGCCCTTGAAAAGTGTTTGGAAATGTCAACTGGCGCAGAATGCTGCTGCTAGGATGTTGAGTGGTGGAGGTTATAGGGACTATATCTCCAGTGTTGGCCAATCTACACTGGCTTCCAGTTTGTTTCTGGGTGCAATTCAAGGTGCTGATGGTGATCTTTAAAGCCCAACTGACCTGAAGGATGGCCTATTATCTTATAAAAATATCCAACCCCAACAGTCATCTTTGGTGTCCCTGCTTTGTGTGCCCCTGCCTTCTGAGATTTGGATTTGAGGGGGTTTGCTTTTAATTATTTTTAAAATGTGATTTTATTATATATGTCTTAATTTGTTAGCTGCCTTGGTAGCCCTTATGAAGGTAAAAAGAAGGGATTTTTTAAAAAAAATAACTTAATAACACGAAGAAAACTTGAATTAAATAAGCTGCTTATAAGAGCCAAACTGATCTGAAAATGGAAAGTGAAACTGCTCTTGATAAGGGGCTGGATTTTAACACCCTCTCATATGGCAACTCAGAGGGACCAATACATTACAGATGTATTAGCATATTTCTCAGTATTCTCTTCTGGATTTTTTTCTTTTAAGTGTTTCCATACCACAAAATCTTGTATCTTTTGCCCCCTCCCAAACATGTTGAATTGATGATGAACTGACAGTGATGTATCACGAGGCCTGACTCCAACAATACCTTCCTTTGTTAAACTAACTTTCATAAAGCAATTAAAGTGCTCAAGTTACTTTAACATTCAAAGGGCTTTTTAAAAAATAATGTTCCTTAGATTTAATGAGATTTTGTTCATTTATAGCTCATTCAGCACTGTTTCATTCCTGATTTAACTTAAATATCAGACAAAAGAAAAGAACCTTGGAAAATCTGGTCACTCTGGTTTTCTCTTCCTTTGGAGAGGGACTTGGCTCAGTATATAGCATCTGCCTTGCATGCAGAAAGTTCCAGATTCAATCCATGGCACCTCCAACTAAAAGGTTCACGTAGCAGGTGATGTGAAAGACCTGTACCAGGTGCCCTGCTGCTATTTACAGTAAACAATACTGACGTTGACAGACTAATGCTCTAATTTATTATAAGGCAGTTTCATGTGTTTTCTGTTACTTAGCTACTGAGAGAGTGAAGCGCAGTTATTGCAGTTATTGGGGCTGTTGCAGGTTTAAACAGGTAGCAGTGGGAACTGTTTTAGGGTTCCCAGTCCCTCTCCCCTGCCTCTCATGTCCCACCTCAGCTTGGACTGGCAGCACAAGAAAAAGTGAAAAATGGCTGACAGGCTGATGGTATAATGTCACTGCCAGGGATTTCTGGTCATTCCTAGAAAGGTGTGACTTCCTGTTTTCTTCCAGAAGTGGTGTCTTGTCATTGCTGACAGCTGCCCCCCCCAGTGTCCCTGCCCCCCCAGTCACCTTCCTCCTTACATTTGAAGCAGATGATCAGTAGAACCTTTCTAACATTATTCAAAGTCAAAAGAGTTTATTGTCTATAGCCATAAGCCATCACAATTCACCTTTTAACATTATTTGTTCAACTGACAAATTAAAAACAGGTTTTTTTCATAGCATCTATTGAGTCATAGTTTGATTTTAATGAAGAAGCAAGCATGTATTTATTAGAGGTGTGCAAAATGAAACAAAGGAGCTGGAAATACACCCAGAAATCGCTGTTTCATTTTGTTAAAGCAGCTTCTGGAACGCTGAACCAAATCTGGCAAATCAAATTACAACAAGTCCCTCCCACCAAAAAGTATGTGTTTCTTTTCATTTCGTACCTCACAGTACCAGCAGCACCAGCAGACAGGCACGGGGGTCACATAGCAGAATCTTGTTTTCTTTAACAGCATTCACTAGTCATGTCCCAAAGAGAGAGATAAATTACATTATCAATTAACTGTTGGCAAGAAGGGTAGATGTGCACACTGTGCATGAGTGCATCTTTTTTTCCCATTGCTACCTGGGAAATGGCTTTGTCTCCCTGCCAATCGAGTTCTCACAAGGGGAGACCCTCCCCTTCCCGTCTATCAGTTATGGTAACGTTTGGAAGGGGAAATGTGCAGACTTCAATTATAGACTGCAATTCAAAATACAGTTCCCTGGAAGTAAGCATTATTAAATAACATGGGACTTACATCCCTTCTCTTTAGGGTTTTGTGACCCTACTGGAGTTCTGGTCTGTCTCCCCCATCCCCATCAGGGCACTTGTATGGTCACTGTGGAGAAAAGTGCCACTTGGGGGGTGGGAAGGAGGAGTGTGCTAATGGTCTGTTCAATCAAACTTGATGAAAGTCCTAGAAGACTTCAATCCTAGGCTGCCATTCTAAAGACACTTCCCTGGAAGTAAGCACAAGGAAACATGGCAACAACAGGATGCAAAGGTAATAATTTATTGGCACTATAGAAAAAGAAAACGGTGAACATAAAGCAGGATTGTTTTTAATGTCAACCCCCCTACTATCCCTTTGCCAGCCAGTTTCTTTGTATCCCTGCCACACTTGCTGTCTTCAGTGTTTGCTGTTGTTTGTTGTGTGTCTAGTGTAACTGAGGAAAACTGTGTGTATTGATAGTTTAGAGGAAGGACTGTTTTCTGTGTAACTTGGGCACCATTAAGAGCAAAAACAGGCACCTCAAAGAGCCTGGAAGCCCTCATTGTAAAGAGCGGGGCCGGAATTCATGATAATGAAAAAACCAAATAGATTAAATCTGAGCCAGCCACAGAAAATAACAATAACAGGACATAGCTGGTTCAGAATACTCAGGTCTAAAACTGAAGTGGATTTTTTTCAGTGCACACCCCTAGTATTTATAGTACAAGTACATAAGCCAAAGCACATTATTACAGAAAATAAGAATCATTGTAGCTACAGAAGAAATCAAGATATATATTTTTCTGCTATATCATATGGAATAATTAGATGGCTATAGATAGTACAATATGAGGGTTTTTTAAAAGGTGTAAGCTGGGGAAGAGAATGGAGTATTGGGAGTATTGGATCAATAATACCAGTATCTGGGTTTTTTCTAAAAGAAATCATAGTCCTGAAGGCTTTTGAATTCCTCATGTAAAAAAGATGATCCTTTCCTTCACACTCTGGGAAATATTTAGGATAATTTATTTATGCACTTCAAAATCCCACAAAGATTCTTTTTGGGAAACTGCAGATTAAATGTAGCTTCCAAACAGAGGTTTTGCTTTGAGTCCCCCCCAACACCAACAGCATCAGGATTTAATGGGGCTTCCACACATTATAGTACAGTTGCCCACTATAGTATAGTACAGTTGCCCACCTTTTAGGTTTTCCTTTGCTTCATTCCCTACCCTCAAACCTTTCCTAAAAAATAATGCTCAAGGCAGGTGTGAGGAGATACTGGATGATAACATACAGATTTCAACACATTCCCACCCACATACAGTGCCATGTCATCTTATTTCCCCTTGTGCCTACTGTTCTGGATGAGTCTGGTCAGGCCTGATTCAGATATAAGATGCACGGGCAGCCCAATCCTAAGAAGGGCACGGAAAGTGAACAGGAACCGAACTAAGGCTTGCGAGGGCGCATCTAGCCCGTACGCCCGCGTAAGTGGCCTTCCGCCCGCGCTGGGACGCGGCGCTGGCCCGCCGGCGGGCCAGCACCGGTGCAAGCCACAGGCGCCCGGGCGGCGGCGCAGGAGTGGCGTAGAGCCCTACGCCGACGCAGGGGGGGCGGGGAGCAAGGCGGGGTCGGAGTTAGTCCGCTCCCTAAGCTCCTCCAGAAGCGGGAACGCCCACAGCGGCGCAAAAAAGCTACGCCACGGAAAAAGAAGGCGTAGCCCATAGGCGTCCATGGAACGGCGAAAAATCAGCCCCCTCTCTGAGCGCCCCGCCCCGCCCCTATGGCCCGAAGGAGCATAGGATGAGAACTATCCCGGGGACCAATCAGCGTGCGCGCCCGGCGTGGACGAGCCCCCCTCTCTGCACCCAATCACCTGCGACCGCGCCCTACAAAACATCCGGCCAGCGCCGCCCAAACCCCCAGGTAAGTGAGCACTCGGCCGGAGGCTCTGCCCGTCTGCTGAGTGGCATTGCCCCTTTGAAAACCGAAACGGGCTGAGGGCATTCACATTGGCAGGCGCAGAATGCACTCGGGGGACTTTGCGAAAAACTGGGGGAACTTCGCATAAAGGGGAAGAGGTGCAAATGTCTGCCTAACTCTCTTTCTACCGTGATAGAAAGAATGACTCCACAGCTAACTGATGCATGCTAGTTGCTTCTAACTAAGCACAAACAAACTAACCCTTCCGTGGCAGAAGGGAATGACACTTTGCAAATTAACCGCATGCTCTCCCGTTTCCTTGCAGGTGCCCCGACTCTGGCGCTCCCACCTGGTGATGACCGACGGAGCGCTGACAGGTAAGGAGGAGGTGGGGGGGCATTCCGCAGATTAGTGCAAACCGCCCATTCACCTGAACCCACCCGCTCACTTGCCGCTTTGGGTGAGGCCCAGCAGGGGTGGGGGGCAACCATGGCCGCCCCTGGCTGCCTCAGAGGCAGGCGCCTCGAAAACCACGTGGCCAGGTGTTTGTTGTGACCAGCTCATTCCCTCCCATAAAGGTAAAGGCTTCCCAAGGCTGAGTGCATCCTCGCCAGACCGTCAGGCATCAGCTGCTGCCCTCGACCATGTGCAACCCCTCCCCCCGGATGGCGGAGTGTGGGGCTTGCCTTGCCAGTGGAACGAGGCAAAGCCCACACGTGTCTTTTTCCCCCACAGGCACGTCCAGGGCATGGCTGCTCCCCCGCGCCCCGCCCTCCCCAAACATCTCTGACGGACGGTTGGCTGCAGCCCAGGAAGCACCGTCGCGCCGCGGCCTGCATCCCAGCCCCGCCCCTCCAAGCGGGAAGGAGGGCTGTGTGGAATGCTCCAGCTCCCTCGCCAGCCTAAACGCAAGCCCGCTCTTTCCAGTGCAATAAAACGAGATGTACAACAACTGTCTTCTGTGTCTGCGAGTCTGACTTCGTCCTCCGCCCCTCCCCCAACACTCCCGTCACATCTCCCCACCTGCACATTGCCACAAATGTATCTGACACACCCCATCTTGCCTCCCCGCCCCCTCCCTCCCTCCTCCTCCCCCCCTCCTCCTCTGTATTTGACCAGTGTCTGTACCACCCATCTGCCGAAGAGAACTTGATTCTCAGAAGCCTATGCCACAATAAAATTGGATAGTTTTAAAGGTGCTACGGGACCCTTTTTGAATTCGCTACCACAGGCTAACACGGCTAACCCCCCTGCATCTATGGCCAGGTAGAGGGTTGGGGCGGGGCATGTGAGCGGGGAGGGGGATCAATCCCCGGTGGGGAGAGTAGCTGGCACCCGATAAGCAAGGGAGAGGGTGGTGCGAGCTGCCGCTGCAAGGGGGCGGGAGATGGCAGGGGAAACGGTCCACTCGCGGGAACCCTAGCCCCCACCAATGGAGAATCCAGGGTGGTGGCAGGCGGATGCCATATCCCGGGCAGGAGGTCTCGCGCGCCTGGGGAGGGTCGCCCCCATCGCAGCCGCAGCCCCAGCAACACAGTCCCATGAGCGGCCGCCTCCCAGAGTGGGTCCAGCCCCTCGGGCGTCTGCAGCAGCCCCATTGGTCATTCCAACACCTTCCACTCCAGGGCGTCCTGCCTCGCATCCAATCCCGTGGAGCAGTTGCCAGCCTCCCACGCCAACAGGCCATGGTTGTTGGGAGGGGTGGGGTGTGCCTCTCAAGTCCGTGCCGAAGCCCTGCTCGGGCGGCTCGTCGCCATCCTCGACCCTCCGGCCCCACCCGCTGCAGCAGCTCCACCCGCCCCAGAGGCACCCCTCCCTCGGGCCCAGTTGCGTGCGAGAGGCCGGGCCCGTGGACGGCCAAGGGGGTCCGGCCACCGGCCTCCCCGGTGACCGCCGCTGCCGCCTTGGGGGTGGGGTGGGGTGTTTTGCTGCACAGGCGGCTCTCCTACACGCCTCCCCTTCCTCACGTCTGCTGGGGGAGGTGGGATGATATAATAATAAAGGCTGATTTCTGTGCAATGGGTGTCTGTGTTCTTTGCCTTGGGATGGGGACGAGGGGGCAGGCCCGCTGTGTCTGCCTCTTGGTGGCGGCCTCAGGCCAGCCCTCCCCTTCGGCGCCACTTGGGGGCTGTCCCCTGCTGCCAGAGACTGGCTGCTGCCCTGGATTCCTCATGGCAGGGCGCCTGCCAGTCCCATGCCAACCTCTCTGGACGCGGCCGCCACGGACTTGGTGCTACATTGGGCAAACGGGGGAAAGGCTTCTCAGACTACGCCCACCCCTCTCCTTCCCGACTGCGAGCCCCGCCCGACACACGAGCCGAGGTAGTCTGCCGGCATGGGGGCGGTTTGCCTGCTGCTCTGGGGCCTGGCCGGGATCGCGTGCTGCCCATAGGCTGCGCCTTTCCTGGCCCCTCCCCCTGACGCTTGTCAGGAACAGCGCCCTTTGGCTGCGCCTGGCGGCGGCCGTGCATCAAACCCGCCCACAACACTTTCTGGTTCTCCAAAATTGCATCTCTGCGCCGCTGCGGGCGCCGCTGCGGCCACACTTTGCTGGCACAGGATCCCGCCCGGCGGCACCGCCACACCACCAGTGCAGCCGCGTCGGCGTTGGGGCCGGCCATAGGATTGCGCTGTTAGATATACGCATGTACTTAAGAAGCCCTGAGCATCTAGTTAGTTTTCCTTTATCAAGTAATTTAACACCTGGCAAGAGGTACACCACAGATAACATCTTAGGTTCATTACTGGGTATTGTACACAATTAATACAATTATGGAGTCTCTGTTTCCATTCTAAGCCTTTATTATTACAGCATAATTATTCAATGATCTTAATATCAACTCAATCAACAGAAAATTACACCATCTATTATATAGATTATTCAAGGAGAGCAATTAAATGAGGCTAAAAAAGTATCTTAGCCAAAGATAAGGTCACAGGCAAGAAGCCCCTTCTGGGGAGAAGCTCCCAATCAATAGGGTATCCTAATAGCTGTCTGTCCAACTTTAAAGGGGCTCATAAATGTGCTAATTTATTATCTTATAACTTATTTATTTATCAAATTTATAGCCCACCCTCCCCCCGAACAGGCTCAGGCAAGCTAAAAACAAAGGAAAATATTATACATTAAAATCTTAAACAATTATGATTTTAAAAACTCAGCACAACACAGAGTACAAGACTGGTGCCATAAACAATACAGACTATGTCAAATTATCTAAAAAACAGCTGTGGCATAAGCCTGGGGCAGCCAATGATGGAATATGTGGGGGGACAGACACAGAACAATTTGCTGGCTCTCAGCCAAAGGCCTGGAGCAACATCTCTGTTTTACAAGCTCTGTGGCACTGTAACAAGTCCTGCAGGTCCTGGATCTCAATTGGGAGCATGTTCTGCCAGGGTGGAACCAGGGCCAAACATGCCCGGGCCCTGTCAAGGCCAGATGAATGTCCTGTCGGCTGGGGACCACCAAGAGTTATTTATCTGCAGAGCACAAGGCCCTGCAGGGGACATAGTAAGAGAGACAGTCCTGCAGGTATGCAGGTCCCAGCCCATGAAAGGCTTTGAACACTAAAACCAATACCTTGAACGGGATCCGGAACTGAACTGGAAGCCAGTGCAACTGGTGTAGCACAGGATGGATATGTGCCTGAAATGGCGTCCCAGAAAGGACGCATGCTGCTGCCTTCTGGACCAGTTGTAACTTCCAGGTCAAGCCCAAGGGCAGCCCAGCGTATAGCAAATTACAGTAATCCAGCCTGGAGGTGACCATCAGATGGATTACTGATGCCAGGTCCTTGGGCAAGAGATCGAGCACCAACTGCCTGACCTGTTGGAGATGGAAAAAGGCAGATCTGGCAACAGCCATGACCTGGACCTCCATAGAAAACGTGGCATCCAAGAACATGTCCAGGCTCTTCACCATCAATGACAGTTGTAGCAGCATGCCATTAAGGGTTGGAAGCCAGGGTCCTACGTCTATCGCCCCACGACCTATGTACAGAATCTCCGTCTTCAGAGGATTCAGCTTCAAGAGATTTCAAACACCATACAAGGTTATCTATATTTTAAACATCTCCTTAAAATATATAAAAACAGTTCATTCTTACTACTTCTTATCTTAACAAACGCTATGTAAAATTAGTGGCTGCAAGTTTCTCATACATATTTTGACCCTCAACTGATACAACTATCCTTGAGTCATATCTAGAGATGGGCACAAACAGGAAAACAAACAAACACGAAGTTTGTTCTTCGTTGCCATCCACAAACAGGGAATCATGGAACAACCACGAACATGACACAGTTCACGAACATGTTTGTGGTTGGCTGTTCGTGGGAGGGGGGGGGGGAGACTTGGAAGGGAAGAAAGTTCCCCACGCCGTTTGCAAATGGTGTGGGGAACCTCCTTCCCTTCAAAGTCTTACTCCTTCCAGCCGGCTAGAGGGAGGGGGGGAGACTCTGAAGGGAAGAAGGTTCCCCATGCCATTTGCAAATAGCATGGGGAACCTCTTTCCCTTCAAGGGCTGATTCCACACACGTTGGATAATGCACTTTCAATGCACTTCATCTATCGTTTGAGGTGGATTTTTTGTTCCGCACACGAAAAAATCCATTCCAAATGATCTATAAAGAGGATTGGAAGTGCATTATCCAACGTGTGCAGAATCGGCCAAAGTCTCCCTCCTTCCAGCCAGCTGGAGGGAGGGGGGGAGACTTTGTCAGGAAACCTCTGACAAGTGGCTGAGTCAGAGGTGAAGTGCCCCTCTCCCTGCTGCTGTGCAGCTGAGTGGGGGATTTAAATGTCCCTCTTCCTGCACCACGCAGTAGCAGGGAGAAGGAAATTTAATAATACTTAATGTTTTTAAATGTTTTTAAATGTATTATTTAATGTTTTTAAATGTTTTTAATGGTGTTTGTATTTGGTATCCGCCCTGAGCCTGTGAAAGCGGGGAGGGCGGAATATAAATTAAATTAAATTAAATTAAATTAAATTAAATTAAATTAAATTAAATTAAATTAAATTAAATTAAATTAAATTAAATTAAATTAAATTAAACCACAGCAGGCTGCACTCAGCTGCTTGTCAGGGAAACGCCTGACAAGCAGCTGAGTTGGGGGTGAAGTGCCCCTCTCCCTGCTGCTGCGCCCTCTCCCTGCTATACCCAAGTACTAATTGGATCACACAAATCTCTTGCAAGACAAACCATGAATTTCCTGTTTCCATGCCACTGTAAAGTGGCACGGAAAGGGGCATTTAAACCCCACGAACCATGAACCAGTCCATAAACTTGCCCCAGTTCGTTGAAGTCCATGGTTTGTGATTCGTGAAAACGCACAAACCATGAACCGCACAGTTCGTTTTTTTCGTGGTTCGTGCCCACCTCTACTCTACACTTAATCTAACACCTAAAATTAATCTCAAGCTTTGCTACTTAAAGACCACCATTGTGTCTTTTATCTTTGCTTCAATTCTGTCTTGCAAGAGATTTGTGTGATCCAATTAGTACTTGGGTTTATCAAATTACTGTTTGCTTGTGCAGCTGGCAAACACCTGTTGTTTCATTGTCTAACCATATTTTGATACAATAGAACATTTTTTTACAGCAAGGAATAGTTGATTTAATTCAGGCCACAATTGTGTGCATGCTTACTTGTGGCTAAGCTCCACTGAGCAAAGGGAGGCATACTTCTGAGTAAAGTACAAAAGCCTCACTTTTCCACAGTATAAGTTTTCAAGAGTCAGAGTTTTGACTAGGGGTGTGTGCTTCAGGAATCCAATTCGGGTAAAATACCCTAATTGAACCCGATCCAGAAAGCTTAGAGATTTCCGAAACAGGGCCAGCATGCTGGCCTCGATTCGGAAACCTTGAAGCAAAGCTTCCCAAAGCATTCGTAATGCTTCAGGAAGCTTCAAGTTTAAATGCCTGTTTCCCTACTGCTGCGAGCAACAGGGAAAGGGGCATTTAAACCTACACTTCCCCCAACGAGCAGCTGAGTGCCGGTGCTGTCGGGGCCAGGAAACTGATGGCGGGGACAAGGAGCTCCTCATTTCCGACATTGGCAGGTGAATGTAGGTAGTGGGGATTGCAGGCTTAAGCCTGCAACCCCCCCCTCTCCGGGCACTCTGTTCGCCCGCTGATGTCAGGTCCGAGGAGCTCCTCGGCCCTGACATTGGGTGGCAAATGGAGGCGGCGGGGATGCAGGCTTAAGCCTGCACCTCAAGAGGTGGTGTGGCGGCAGAGGGCTCCAGGCTGCCACCACTGCCGCCATGGCGGCAGCAACCCCACCACGGTTGCCCAAGAGGGGAGGGGTTGCCCCAGGGGGGAGGGGAGGAGGGAGTTGCCCCCCCTCACTTTGGTATGCTCTGAATATTTACGGAGCATAATGAAGCGAGTTAAATAGCATAATTCCAAAGTGGCTTGCCGCTTCAGAATTATGCTATTTCCAAAAAATTTTCCCACTTCGGGTAAACCCGAAGCGGGAAACCTGAATATTTTCAGGCTGCACACCCCTAGTTCTGACTCTGAGTTTTGATACCCTCTGATACCTCAGAGTTCTTATACCTTGGAAATCTAGCTTGTCTTTAAAGTGCTGCTAGACCTGAATTTTGCTCTTCTGGAAACAGCTACCCACCTGGAACTAGCCTCTGTTTATTTATTATAGCTTCTAGGGAGAATTCAGGTTTGATTTGATTGAAATTCCACTTATTTGTCTTTTTGGTGGCAAATGGTACCTGTAAAGCTCTCCTCCAACAACACATTTCAAATGAATCTATTTTCTTCTACTAAGCTTACTTCACTTTTCAACTTTCATATTCATACACAGTAATGAGAAATACTATAACATGAATAATCTTGATCTTGATCTCCACCAACACTTCCTTACATTTAAGGATCTTTTCTAGTTCCTTCATTGCTGCCCTTCCATGTCTTAGTTTCCTTCTGATTTCTTGGTTGCAGTCTCCCTGTGGGTTAATGACTGAACTAAGAAATAACTCTACTGATATGTAGCATCACATTTATTCTGTTTTATTACAAGCTGCAGGTTCATGCGGGGACTTTCCCTTCATGTTCTGCAATATCCCCCCTATTTGTTGTCTTGCTTTGCATACTGCTTGGTGAAGAATGCTGTTGAACCCTAAAGCTTGCTTAGTGCTTTGCTTTAAATTAGACCTAATATAGTTATTACAGTATTGTAGCTTATTAACATCATCAGTAGTGCAAGCTTGAAAAAAGAAACCTGCCTCTCACTACTTGGGAAAGTGCAGGATTTGTGCTGCTTTGCTAGGTGTAGATTGAAGCTGGATCTCTTCCCCTCCCTCCCCTCCCTTCTTTCACACAGACAATTCTGTAGTGGGCCTGGAAGGATTCCAGTTAGTAACTAGGGTCTAAGCCCTTATGTGGGCATTAACATTTTAGGAAAACTAAAGCTTTTATTTTGTCCAGAAACTTCCTTGCTGAGGGGTCTGGAGATTTGTTCCTGAATGTCATCCTCCCCTTGAAGCTATGGATTTTTTTTTCACCGATGTTGCCAAGGAAGGGAGGGGAATTTTGAAATGACAGGCAACTTCTTGCTGCTGAATAACTGCAAGTATTCCTTCCCCATGGACCCCTCAGGCTGACTTGGCCCCCGGGAATTTCATCCCCCCTACCCCCACCCCTACACATCTAAATATCTTCTATTATGACAATCATTGATATTTAATATAGATTTAATTATAATAACTGTCTTAATAACTGCAGCATTTTCTGTTTGGCTCCTGATCAGTCTCTGTTCAACTGCACTCCCTAATTAATGCCCAGAGGAGTGGTCTATGATTAATGTACCATGTTAAACTAAAGCACATCCCAGTAAGTTGCTACTGCTGAGAGTCACCCTTTCTCTACCAAGGACAGCCTTCTATTTTTGAGGCCTCCTTAATGTTTTGAAATATCCATGAACTACAACTAGATTCCTGAAGGGTATTTGTTCAGCCATTGCTGGGTTTCAGTCCTATTTAAATTCTGGTGGTGGTTTCATTCATTTAATTCAGGTCTTGATGGGGACATAAACAGGCCTATAACACCCTTCTCTCCTCCCCTGTAAGGGAAGCTGTGACCGATCTAAAGTCACTCGATCAGCTTCCATAGCTGAGTGGGGATTTGGACCTGGGTCTCCCAAATCCTAGTCTGACATGCTATCCAATATACAACATTGATTAAAACCCATAGCTTTGAGAGCAGAGGGACATTCAGAGCAAAGGACAATTTTGCCCCTGAGGTTAGGAGGATAAAAGAATTGACAATGTAGTCTGCTTTGATACAGGTAATACTTTGAATGCATCTTTCTGGTGTATGAGAAAGCGTCCCTTCAAACCCTGTGATAGGCAGGCTGAGTTTTCTTGCTGTTAAATGGTTTGAACAAGCTTCACCAGACATTAGGATCTGCAAAATGCAAAATACAAAAAAAAATAAAGAGACCAAGAAAAGAGAGTGCTACTGTTATTGCACTATTGTAAAAGTGTTCCATTTAGGAATTCACAAACCTGCACATTTTTAATCAGTTGAAGACTCTTTCATTTTCAAAACCTCCTGTTTTGTTTCTAGCTATGTTATTTTGCAAAAATTGATTCATCTACGCAACTATGTTATTTTTATACTAGTTTAATATTTTTGTTATGTTGCATGTAAGATGGCTGTTTTTTTCCAGCCATTATAATGCTTTCCTTCTATGTAATGTGTTAATTTTTTTCCTGCCTTATATCTGCACTCTGTGTCATGGGCAATATGCTATGCTTACTTAGATTTCTGTAATTCTAGTCCTAGTACATTGCTTATCAAATGCCTCTTCACATTGATTGTACCAATTTACACTGTGTAATCCACTTTGAGTCTCAGTGAAAAAAGTAGACTATAAATATACTAAGTAAGTATGTAAGCAAGCAAACAGACAAACAAATAAAGGTTCGTGCCTTTCTGATGAATTTGAAACCAAGCTGAACCTGGTGCTGAGTCTGACCATCCTAGAGGGCTTGAAATGCATGATTCACTAGTATTAGAAGCAAATGACTTTTTCTTTTAAAATTGTTCTAAGCTTCCTCTGTCTCTTCCTGAATTGACAGAGTGTGAAAAAAACATGTTCCATCTCTATACTGTGGACACACTTGAAGTAATTGATTTGTTTGATGAATTTCTTTCTTGTCAATCACTGAAGGGAAAGCACTGATATTAATCAAAGATATTAAAGCAAGTTTTCCTGCTAGGTGAACTTCAGATTGATGTGGGTTGCTAGCTTCCAACAGAGATAAAACTGTAGTTCCAGCAAATTCAGACTTACATCTCGTTGTAAAGCGATGAAGCAATCTGATGCTGGTGCTTTGCCTCACAGCTTGAATGGTTTCCCCCCCCCCCCTACCTATTATAAGGTAGAATCAGATTCCTTTAAAAAAAATCCTATAAGAAAATAATGTCCCACTGTCAGTAATGACTATGTAGGATATAGCTGTATCAAAAGGTCTTTTTAGTTGTTACATTTGGGAGGCTCTAACCATGCAGACCGGGAATGTACTCTGTCTGCAATGCCCCCGATGTCATTGCCGCTTTCTCTGAATACAGGCAAATGTACTGCATGCACTACATTTTTCAGAGTACAGCTTCTGGCATACCAAAGTTGGAAGATATGCCAACCAACCAACCATTTGGCTATGCAGCCAAAATGGTGGCCACATGTATCAGGAGCATTGTGGGTAGTTCATACTCCCACTATATACAGTTGGCTCCCTCCAAACATCACATCTGAAAAGGTGTAAAGTGTCACTTTTTCCCAGGGAAATTCATCTTCTTCCATTCCTGGTATTCTTTCAGCATCAGATTAATTTGGTGTTCTTTACAAGAGCCTTTGAGGCCTTTCATCATATTGAGCTGTTGTTGCTGTTCTCTACTTGTACATTGGTTATTTATAATCTGGCTGGTTATTTTGCAAATTTGCCTTGCTGTAGTTTGTTCCGGATGAATTCCTCCATTTGTGTAGCATTTTGCCAGTTACAATCTTTTTAAATATTAGCTGCCTTGAAGACTTTGATAAGGCTGCAAATATTTAAAATAAAATAAATAAATAAGAAAGGTGATTTCCCAGGATCAGATTGATTCAAGGCAAGTGCTTGTATCATCTCTATGAAGTGAACACTGAAGACCTGACAAACTATAGCTAAAAATTAAAATAAACTAGTTCTTTCTCTACCCTCTCTTACATCATGTGTGTGTGAGTGTGATGTGCTATCAAGTCACTTCTGACTTATGGCAATCCTACAAATTAACAACTTCCAAAATGTCCAGATCTTACAAACTGGAGAACATGGCTTCCATTACTGAGTCAAGCCATCTCATTTTGGGTTTTCCTCTTTTCCAACTACCTTTTACCTTTCCAAACATTATTGACTTTTCCAGTGAGCCTCCTCAAAACAATGCCTTCCCAATATAGCTCAATCAACCATATCCTACTATATAAAAGGCAAGCCATATTGGCAATGACTCACTTTTTATCCTCGTGCAGGTGTATTGATGATCTGGCCTCAAGGCCACTGTGAAGTGCCTGCTTGCTGCTGGGAGGGGGCCCGCCAAATCGACGGCCTAAGCACTCCTCCCTGAGCCTCCCCCCAGCTCCTGGCTGGGCAGCCAAGCCCCACAGTTTGAGTGGCGGGGAAATGGCCATTTAAACAACGGGGCTTGGCTGGCCGGCCAGGAACTCCTGGCCAGCCAAGCTGCACTCGCTCTTTAAATGGGCATTTCCCTGCCGTTCCAAATGGCAGGGAAATGGCTATTTAAATAGCAGGGCTTGAGCCCCACTCACGGTTTAAACAGCCACTTCCCTGCTGTGCAGAGCAGTGGGGAAATGGCCATTTAAACAGCAGGTGGGGCTTGGCTGGCCAGCTGGGAACTCCTGGCCAGGCAGCCAAGCCCCGCTGTTTAAATGATCAGCTGCTTGTCAGGGATCACCCCAACAAGCAGCTGATCCATGGGTTTAAATGCCCCTTTCCGTGCCTCTTTGCAGCAGCACGGAAGGGGGCATATTGGTTTAAGATGAACCAAATGAACCAGTAGACCAGTTCGTGAAAGTTCATGGAAAATGAGCGGCAGGGAACCGCTGGTTCATGAACCATGAACCAGGTTGGTTCATGGTTCTTTTTGGTTCGTGTTCCAGTTTGTGCCCATCTCTAGTGTAGAGTCATAGGTTTGTTTTCTTGTAATGCTTGATTTGGATTTGGGTGTTATGAGAGGGCCATCCCTGTGGAAAAAGTTTCCAACTTCCAGGTTGGATCTGGAATTCTCATGGAATTACAATTGATCTCCAGACTACAGAGATCAGTTCCCTGATTAATTAGGCAGCTTTGGAGGGTGGACTGTATGGCATCACATCTGAGTTCCCTCTGTTCCTCAGACATTGGCCTCCCCAGGTTCCGCCCCAAAACTCCAAGAATTTTCCAATCTGGAGGTGGAAATCCTACCTGTGAATCATTATTGCAATTTGGTTTGAGTTCAAAAAGGTCAAAGGGAAGGGGGAAGTAAAGAGAAAATGACTGAGCAAGAATTGAGTGGCAGGAAATTTTACTCAGTCAGATCTTGCCACTGGAGAGAAGATTGTGTTGGTAGGTTTGTCATTCCAACACTATTTCAGTTTATAAGTAGCAATGAATTTCCCATTGGAAGCAACGGAAATGAAAGCCAAATTCACTAACTAATATGAATGGTTTTTATAATTAGCTTAATAGAAACCAATCACTTTTTTAAAAAAGAAGAAATGAATGAGAGAACGTGTGTGAGAGAGATAAAGACAGTATACATCCTTAGCATTGAACAATAGTACTTGAATGAAGCAAGCAGAAACTGATGATGTGTTTAGCTCCTTGTAGGTTTACTCCTATTTTTAAAAGTTAGCAATGGCTAAGAACATTCTGTAGTTCTGAGCCCACACTGCCTGGAGGTGCAAGCCAAAAGAAAGATGTAGCCAGGTGCTATATATAGAACTATATTCTTCTAAGGGACTGACTGTCAAGAAGCTGCAGGCGTCTGTCTTTTCTCTCTATTTCTGTCTGTGTCTGTCGACTGAATAGTGCATCAGGCATGTTTACTCTTCCAGATTGCTCAGCATGATGTAAACTTTCTGTATGAGTGCTAAAAGAGCATTTCCAGTATTATGAAAGGAATAAAACTCAAGTTGATGAAGGTTGGCCAAATCGGCACAGAACATGTTTGAGCCTTTTGTTTACAACCCTCTCTGTTGTTATTACTAATCAGGCTTTTTGCAGCAATTGTAGGTTTTACAGTCCTTTCATTCACTCCCACCATAACCCAGTGAGATCCCATTTTATGTACTGGTAACTAAAAAATTGACTCACCAAAAGACAACCAAATAACATAACTGAGGACAGATCCAGAAGATATAAAAGGTTAACATTAACAGTTAGTAAAGTTGGTTAGTCTTAAAGGTGCTATTGGACTCTTTTCTGTTTTCTACTACAGACTAACACGGCTAACTCCTCTGGAGCATTAACAGTGGTTTTAATAAAGTGTGCTGAGCTGAATCATAATGAGTTTTGAACTAAGAAATTCTACCTCAGGTGAAATTATGTAACAGGTATAAATGCAGCATGCTAGTTGCTTCCTGTGAAACAAAGAACAGAGTCCATTAATTGGCATAATTGTCCAGATTTCTGTGGAAAATTCAAAAAATTTTCTAAACTCTTGGCTTCAGTAATGGCTTTGGACTGAATCACAACTAAGACAGTAATTATGAGTGTCTTCTGCAAACCTTCATTTTAAAAAGGTTATTTTTTTAGAATTCTAAGTTGAGTTGGTTTTTATTTATTTATTTTTGATGCATGTATATTATTGAATTGTCTCGTGGGAATTGTAGACCAGGAGGCAGAGAGGAAAGACAGTATGTTGCTTGGGTAGCTGTGCAGCATTCGAAGTCTCGTAATGTACTTTAAAAAAAATTGTATTATGCTTGCCCTGCTTTTGGGGTGTATGTAATTTTTTTTCTTTTGCTAAGCTGGACGCTATTGGCCAAATTAATTGCTAGGGTCAGTACCCCATATTCTGTTTTGTAAATTACACACACACTTTACAAAGTCAGTTTGATCAATCAATTTAATTAAGAATGGGGTAAAAATCAATGCTCTGACCTGGATGGCCCAGGCTAGCCTAATCTTTTTCAGCTTTTAGAAGCTAAGTAGGGTTGGCCCTGATTAGTAATTAGATGGGAGACCACCAAGACAAACCAAGCTCATTATATAAAGCGGCCTTCACCTCGAGGTGAAGTTTGCAGGCTATGCAGTAAATGTGCTTGAGGCCCACTTGTGCTGCTGCTGCCTTGATGTCTGAGCCACCATGTCCCCCAAGTCCACCCCAAAGGACACTTCATGCTGCTGCTCTTTCCCCCTGCTGGTCACAAGCTGGAGGATGGACAGCCACAAGAGCAGGCCTCTGCTGAGTGCAAGTTCCTGCCTCAGGCACTTGGGGGGATAATGCTCCTGCAGTCACCTCAACAAAGAGGACCATGTGAGCCCTCTTGTTTTCACCAGCCAAGTCAGAGAATGAACAAGTGGAAGGCAGCTCTGCTGGGCCAGGCCTCTTCCATGCAGATGGGGAGAGAGCTGCAGCCCTCCCCCTTCCATCTACCTTGTTGCTCTTCACCTTCACCTCCCCCCCCCCAGAGCTCTGCTACACTCTCACTTATTCTGCCCCTAGCCCCCACTACCACTAGTACGGTTACTTTTGGAGTGAATCTATCTCTACACTACACTCCCTAACATAGCATGCTAATCTAGAAAAATTTACCAACCCTCCAATATACCTAGCCATATACCTGACCTGGCTTCACTGAAGCCAAGAGACCCAGAGCAACAGTTAGCATTGAGCAGCAGCCTAGTTAATGTTTACTATGGTGGGGGCTATTTATTTATGGCCATTTCCACACATACTTATAGGACCAGCCCACTCACGGAATGCTGGTGGCTTTTCCCCAGGATTCCAGATGTCTCCGTTTGCAAAACAGTTGCAGGCTGTTTAGTTTTCATTTTTTCGGTGCCTTTTCTGGGACCGTGGGAAAGTTTATCTACAAGTACTCAGAAAGAAGAACCCAACAAGAGAGCACCTCAAAAGTCCACTAGTGGCAACAACTGCAGTGCAAAACAACACACCTCTTACAGGTAAAAAGCAATTCACTCCCCCCCCCCCACAAGAAGCAACAAAGTAAATTATAACAACAAGTAATGCTTAAGCAACAATCACCCCACAAAGAACTCTTAAAAACAATAGCAAGCAGCAAAGCAAGAAACTTTTGTTTTTAAACAACCAGAAAAGGCTATCTCCCACCTCCCCCAGAACAACAGCAAGCAACTCTTAACAGCAAAATTAAAAGCACCCCCTCCAAAAGCAGCAAAAGAAATTATTAAAATTTACTCTAGAAAAACCTTGTCCTTCCCTTTCCCTCCACCCCCTATGCAACTACCCACCCCCAAAAGTTAAAAAACCATTAAGACAAGGTGGAGTCAGATTAGGTGGCGCTCCTAAGGCAGGCAGCTCTCCCTCAGGTCTTCCTCCAGGCAGGCAGGCAGCAGCAGTAAAAATCCAGACTGGCAGTGGTAAATCCCAAAGGCAGAGAGCAGCTAGAGGCTAAGCAAGCCAAAGCACTCAGCAGAGTGTCTCCAGAAATTCACTCAAAATGGAGTCTACTCCAAGACAAGCCTGCCTTTTTAACTCCTTGAAGATTTTGAAAAAGGCTCTTTCATTTGAGAATCCCCTGACTTGCCAGAGAGGACAAATTCCTGCACCAATTGGTCCATCCATGCACTCAGTCACTCATTACCACCTCCTGCCTTACTCCTCCGGCTACCTGCCTCACTCTTGTTCCCTTTTTGGAAAAATGCCTCAGAAAGCCTGGGGGAAAAGCTTGCCAGCCAACACCTGCAGCTGCATTTGCCAGATAAAATCAACTTAGTTTTATCCAGCCAATCAGTATCCAGCTTTCCGGTCTGATCTTGGATTTTCTAATTTGATTCAGTAAAACCGGATTATGCAGAATCAGCATAAGTCCAGCTATATAACCAATATATGAATACCAAATTGAGCACCCTTATCACAAAAGTGCTTCTCAGTATTCACAGGATTTTTTTCTCCAGACAACCAACCAGATTTACTCCTCCCAATGTGATGATAGAGCTGAGTACACATCTCTCAGAAATACTTTTATGCACAGAAAGGGCTCTTTCTGTGCATCTTTACACACTGAAAGGAAAGATGCATCAGCAGGATCTCTGTGTGCCATGAAGCATTGGCAGGGGGTGGGGAGGGAGGCGTCTTTCTTCCCTGCAAAACAGCAAAGGATCATTGTATGCAAATGAGGGTAAATTTAAAGGGGCTTCAACAACAAAAATGTAAAGCAAGATTTCTTTTCAAAATGGCTAGCACAAGCCAATGGTGCTGTTCTCTGCTGGGATGCCAGCCCACAGTTAATGGTTTGCTTCCAATTTCCTGTCATAGGAGTCAGTGAAACATTGAGTCTGGCCCACCAACACTTCCCTGCTTCAGTGGTCTGTTGACACCAATCCCTTTGTTTGTGTGGGGTGGAAACTCAGTGACTTGATGGTTCAGAGGGAAGATTGTGTTCTGTGCAATTTTGGTGCCATTGAATGCAAAACAGCTGCCCCAGACCAGTTCCCCCCCCTCCACGAAAACCATGAGAACAAAAGAAGACTAACAAATTTCAGCCCCGCAGCACCACACCAGAAAACTACCCAATCATGCTTAACATTTCATTTAACAGCCAAGAATACAAAACAGAATGCTAATTTTTTTTTAATCCAAGTTATAGTACTTACAGCCATGTAGCATGAGCTTGTGTTTCCTTTTGAGTCTACTGATTTCTTGGTTAATGGCATTTCTCCTTTCTAATCAGATATATGCAAGAGAGGAGCACAGAACATTCCCAACCAATCCCAAGCTGCAGAGAATTACCATTCTTCTTCCACTGTCCTTTGTGGGATGGAGAGAGTTATTTCCTCTGAAAGTAGAAAGCCTGGGCTTGTTCAGGGGCCTGTAGAATTCCAACCCTTTTGGTGGCATTTGGTTGAAAAACAACTCCAGCTCCCCACCCCCCACCCTCCACCCAAAAACTCATAGGAAAGAATGGAAGTGCAATTATTATGGGAGGACTTCTTCAGAGGCTGGTAGAACTTAAACTCTTTGTCCAACTTTTTGTCCATTTGCTTGAAATTTGGGGTTATTTGGTGGAATGGTGCTCCGCTGCAATAGCCTTTCCACTGTCATTAAATGTCTAAGAGTGAACAAACTGAAACTAATTCCTAACAAGACAAATGTAATGCTAGTTGGGAAGGTCACCAATCACCGTCTTGAAGGACACTGTGCTTCCCACATCGACAGGATTAAGCTGACCCTTGCTGACTCTCAGTAGAGCTTAGGGGTTATACTGGATACAACATTAATAAGTTAATGCAGCTGCAAAAAAAAAGCTTTCTTCCAAATTTGGTTTAGCCTGGGCGATAGTCCTTGATTCATCCAAGTTGGCCGCATGTATCCAGCCATGGTAAGATTGAGAGAAGATTACTGTAATGCACTCCACATAGGTCTCCCTTCAAAGACACTTCAGAGACCTTATGGAATTGACTGACTGATGAAGTCAGGAATAGAGGTGAGTACGAATCACAATATGAAGCAAAAACACACACGAACCAGGGAGATTCAAGGTTCATGAAAACCTGGTTCATGGGACCACGTTTTCCACGAACTCCACAACTTTTTTTGCCTGGTTCGTGCGAGTCATCAGTGGTTTGTAAAGCCAGACAGGCTGGCGCCGCTAATCATGTGTGAAACTGACCCCGCACCAGGTTCAGCAATGGCCTGAAGCCGGTGCGGGGTGAGTGAAGCTGACAGCCCCATTCTCCTGCCACCTGGGCGGCAGGAGAAGGGTGCTGTTAGTTTCACAGACACTGCACTGGGTTCAGCCGATGGGCTGAAGCCGGTGTGGGGTAAGTGAAAGGGGGTCGACTGGTAGATCCAGCACTGAAATTATTTAAGAGTAAGGTAGTCCCTCACCTCCTATATAGAGCTGAAGTGTGGGCTTGGAAGGAAGATATTCTAATCAGTCTTGAGGTAATCCAAAATCAATTTTTGAGACAGATTTTGGCTTTACCCGAAGGCGCTCCTGCTGCCCTGATGAGGGCCGAAACAGGACTCCCCTCCCTTAGGGCATGGGTACACCTTGCAGTTTTAAAATACTGGAAAAGGATCAAATTTTCCAGTTGTGACTCCCTAAGCTGCCAATCAGTAAATTTTTTACTATCTAAAGACCCCACACACCGTGGCCATTTGCCAAAGGTATACCATCCCGGATGACCTGTTAGGGGTCTCAGCCAACAACCTTCCACTTAAGGAGTGGATTTACAAGTCAGATGCAGTGATGGATCAGCTATCAATATTAAACTATAAGGCAACTTCTTGGTACTAATCAAATTTGATCACTTAAGATCTTCCTACCTAGCCAGTATTTCTCATTATAAATTCAGAGTCTCTTACACTGCTCTGCGCTTTCAGATGATGCAAACAGCTCTCTTGGCAGGGCATTATTCTCACATCCCTATGGAACACCACAGCTGCATTGGTGGATTATCTACAATGGAGAACCTTTCCCACTACCTACTTTATTGTCCATTATATAGTGTACCCAGAGGTAATTCTGGACCAGAATCCTATCAGTCACAAACACATATTCTGAAATTGAGAAGATTGTGTTTTTGTTATCTGACACTGATAACCATGTGTCCTACACAGTCTCTCAGTTTGCACTCGCAGCCAAAAAGATAAGATCTAAGGTGGTATTGAATGAGGCTGTTTCGTGATACTTGGGACAGTGTGGTATACTGTACTGTTTTAATTAATTTTAATTAACCTTTTCAAACTGTGATACTGGATTTAACTGTTTATTAGTTGATGTTTGGAAAATTTGTGACAGCCTATGGCTATAGATAATAAACTCTTTTGGTACTCTGGTACTTTGGGTAAGAGAAGCTGACAGCCCCTTTCTCCTGCCGCCCGAGCTTCACACACTCTGTACTGGCTTCAGCTGATAGGCTTCAGCTGGCTTGGGGTATGTGATAGTGACAGCGCCATTCTCCTGCCGCCACAAGCAGCAGGAGAAGGGGACTGTGTATTTCAAATGTCCGGCTGCTGAAGCTGGCACCAGGCGTTTGAAATTCCATGAACCACGAACCAATTCGTGACCTGGGAAAAGGTAGTGGAAGTTCATAGTTTCTGGTTCGTGGAATGCAACAAACCATGAATCACGTGGTTTGGGTTTTTTCAGTTCGTGCTCAGGTCTAGTAAGGAAGGCTCCCACTCTCCAGGCATTTCACAAAATATGCAAAATTAAATTATTCAGGAGAGCATTTTTATAAAGATAATAGGACTATATTATAATGGGCTGGTTCAGGAAGATGCTTTTTAAAAAGGAAAGGAACTGTGGACTAGACTGCTACACTCCTGATCCTAATTACATTGATTACTGGATGTCCCATCCTGTTGATTGCATTGACTTACACTGTGTAATTCACTTTTGAGTCTCAGTGAGAAAGGCAGACTATAGACAATGTAAATAAAGACTAGAAATATAAACACAAGGATGGACTTCACACAGTAACACAAATACACACAGACTCCAAAAGAGGAGAAAATACAATGAGGATATTTGGTAGACCTTATTAGTATGTAATAAGGTCTTTCTTTCTGTAAGTGCCCCACTTGAGTAATAGCAATAAGGGCTTTCAAAAGAAGACATGGCCAGGAAAGAGAGAGGGGCTAGGTAAGAGAAAGATGAAATGCACCACAAAATAATCTCAGGGAAATAGTGGAGGAAAAGACTGAGAACCTGACTTCTTCAGCCAGCAAAGGAGGATGGGTGGTGGTGGTGCTACTGAACTGAAGAAAATGTAAACAGAAAACAAGCGCTCCCAAACTGGCACTGGGGATTCAGTCCCACGTGCCATGCTCTTTCATGAGGGGGCCCAGACCCACATGGGAATCCCCACCCACCCAGGAACCTCAAAGAGGGAGAGGCAGTGCCCCAGCACCTGTTTCACCCACAAGCCCGGCTGTCCAGCAAGAAAAAAAATGGCTCTCCCAATCACTAAAGCAGCAGCAAACCAGCCAAACCCTTTCTACCCACCTCTTTAAAATTTAGTTTGTATTCTGAATCAGATCTAGATTATTTAACTGGATTCTCTTAATTCATATGATTTTTACAATAAAACAACACAAAATGACCTTCATATTAGAGTTGATCTCCTTATTTATGGACAACACTACAAAAAGCATGGATCCAACACTTCATCCATCATTATGGTAAAAAAAAGGCATTATACAGCTGGTGCAAAATGTACCATCAGATCACAGAACAGTTATATTTTCAGACTAAACTACCAAAAAGGCCCTTTGCTTCATGGCTCTTCCATGATGCATAAACAGATCCCCATTATTTTTACATCAAGTTCATTAAATTCATCATCAAATCACACATTGAAACTCTTCACACGCTACCAAAAAACCAAAAATAATACATGAATTCACTGCTTTGTGGTGCCACCATGGCACAAAAAAATGCATTAAAAACAGGGATCCTTATGGATATTTATCATTCTTACTTGAATTCTACAACAATCCATTATACATTCACACATCAGTGTCACTGTCCATGGACTATACTAGGAAACATATGGATCCAGCACTTTGTGGGGCTGCCATGGCACAAAAACGTAGATCCAAAGCACTGATCCTCGTGGATCCTCATGATATTTACATGAATTATATAGAAATCTACTGCAAATTCACATGGCACATCAATATCCTTAGACTGCAACAAAAAGAAAAAAAGATGGGTTTTGTAGTTCATAGGATTACCATACTGCAAAAACCTGGATATAAGGCACAGATCCTTATGGATCCACATGATATTGACATGGAATGCATCAAAATCCTCAATAAAATCATACACAACTTCAACATTGATGGGCTGTGCCAGAAAAATATGAATTGAGTATATTTCTACCATGGTGGGATAACATGGATCACAATAAATAAAAGAAATACTTTAAAAGAGTTAATGTTTTGAGAATGTTTGTATTTTTACTATAAATAATATAAATAATTAGTTTTGCCTATGTCCTTTATACCTCTACCTGGCATTAAATTTTATGATACACATGCCCTGGCCCATCAAAGTGACATTTATGTCAGATCCAGCCCTCATAACAAATGAGTTTGACACCCCAGTGCTAATCCATTTTAAACACATTGTGCATTGACCCAACATCACTGCTTGCATCTAGATTGTATGTGGAGTGTGTACTCTCTGCACAGAATAGAAGGAGATATCTTGATGGGTTTTTTATATCAATGTTTGATTCACAGTTAAATACAAGCTGGTCTCCCTGCTGTAGAGATTATTGCTTTTTGGCATACTTTACGCTGTAACCATCCAAGAAGAGGTAAAGCCATCATAGAAACCAATTTAATCTGAGCTTTAGAAAAACAAATTAAATTAGCTCCATTTCTAAACTGCAGTTCATAAGCTGGTCATATTGCATGATTTTTAGTTACTACAATATGCCCAAAATATTGTGTGTGGTTCATTTGTTGTATATATTACAATGAAACAGTCAGCAAACCTCCCCCCACCCCTAATATTTGTATATGTTGGTTCAGTCTCATGGGATGAAGTCTCTGCTGGTTAGATCTGTTGAATATAGTAGACTATATTAGTGGCCTTGTCCTGGAACCAGTTGCTCCCATCCTTGTAGCTTCTTGCTAATGTAATTTTGACCCCCCCCCCCCCATTCTGTGTGAAGAGCAAGAACCTGAGTGAGTATGCCTGGGGGTTTGAACATGATGCCCATGGGCATCATTGTTCCTGATATCATCTTTTCTGGTGCTCCAAAGTGGTTTTGAAAGTGGGCAGGGCCAGGTGGAGCTTTGGCCCAGCAAGGCTTCTGATTTGCCATTGGAGATTTGATTAACTGTGAAGGTTTTTAAAAACATTGCCATTACAGGACAAGGATCTTCACTATGTAACTGAAGGTAAGCTGCAGCAGCCATTTTATGACTGGCTCCACTCCTGCAGCAGCCATTTTGTGGCAGTGAGTTTGTGGCTGCACCCATCACTCTGTGTCAAAATTCCAAAGGTGTCTGCAGGATCAAAAAGGTTGGAATACCCTATTCCAGATTTTCAAGCAAAAGAGAATATCACATTCTGTTTTCTAGGAGAGCCAAGACCAAGAAAAGAAGAGGGAAACTCTTTTGTGTGCCAATAATAATGGATTTGTGTGGATCATACATTCCAAGAGTCTTGCTGGTGCTTGCCCCTCCAGTTGGAACGAAGGGGCGGACACTTTATTAATTTATATAAACATATTTGTCAACACAGCAAGGGCCTAACTAGCGGTACCGGTCAGGCCCTGGGGTCAATCCTGGACCTCCGCCCTGGCCTGTTTGGGTGATCCACCAACTGCCCTGGGGGTGAACCATCCATTGTACAGCTGTGACCTGGCCAGTCTGGCAAAGTGGTTCACCCTCTTAAAGCTCCCCCCCCAATTGTAAAGCCCTAGGGGGAACCAGCTTGTCCAGAGGTTCCCCATGAGGGCATCTGACCTTGCAGCTGTGCCGTACAGCCACCAGCCACTCCTGACAGACCATAATTCCCCACCAATGGAGATATGCCAAGTGTGGTCCCCAACTCCTTACCTGCCACCACTAAGGCGAAGCCTCTGCTTAGGCCCTAGCGCCCCACAGGAGGCATAAAGCCGCACGAACCCTTGCCGTGCCTCCTCCAAATAGTTGTTCCACCATCCCCTCTGTAGAGGTAAGCAAATGCAGCCCTGATTTGCAGATGGGATACCCGTGCCAAAATCACAATCCCCAGTTCAAAGCTCCTTGCACACACATATGGGGAATCTTGGACTAACACAACACAGGGCCCAAGCTTCTTGCGCACACCTGGCAGGGAAGCCTTGGGCCCAAACAACAACAGAACTTCCTGCACCACAGGCAGGGAATCAGCGCACCCAGGCCATGGGCCCAAACCAAAACAACTTCAGGCTTCTTGCACACACCTGACAGGGAAACATTAGATTTCAGTGCATCCACAGCTCCGGCTGGGGACCCAAAACAAAACAGTTTCCAAGCTTCATGCACACACCCAGTGGGGAAGTATTGGATTTCAGCGCACCCACAGCAGAAGCTGAGGGCCAAAAACAAAAAAAAATCTCCAAGCTTCTTGCACACACCCAGTGGGGAAGCCTGGGAGCATACACACCCAGACCTGCAAACATTGCAAGAGCCACGGGCAATGAAATGCAAACTTTAACTGAAACGTTCAGCTTTCCAAGCTCCACTGGGCACTCCGGCTCTCAACAACCAAACCTAGGAATAAAACACAACTATTAACATCCAGGAACCATGTAACTGAACCGAACAGCCATTGTACTCTGTCATTGCTAAGAAGGACCCTTGCCTACCTGCTCCTGGGAAAACCCAGGACCATCCACCCACACCTCTTGTTGTGCCCAGCACGCTTACATGCCATAAAGGCATGGGGGCCCGAGCAAACTGGGCACATGTGGCAGGACGTGCAAGGCTCCCTAGAACAAACCCCTTGAGACACAAACTCCCAGCAGAGCATACGTGCAGCTCCGGCCTGGTCCTCAGAAGAGCGAGTGATAGTTGACGTGGGAGACCATTGAACCAAGTGACCGCTGTCTGAGCGGTCATCCACATTGGGCCTAGCTGAGGATATCACCTGCAGCCAAAGCTGCTGGTGAACTTGGTCCCAAGGCAAGGAAGGATTAAGGGCAGCCTGCATTCAGAACTCTTCATCGTATTGCAGCCAAGCTGCACCGTCAAAGTCTGAATACTCCCTGTATATGATATCCATATACTGAAACAGAGGGGCAGCCCTCCGAGGCTGGGCATGAGCTATAACACCGGCATAGATAAGAAACACAGGCACCCAACTGGCCCAAGTCCTGTCCACCCTGCAGCGCTTAAGCCACTCCTTGTCTTGCTCCTCAAAGTCCTCTTTATCTTTCTTCTCCAGTTCCCGGAAGAGAAGGGTAAATACATCCACATAATCGTCCCTGCGGATGCTGTACCCAACCGGGAACTGGCTCAAATGTTACAAGTTAGTGTTATCCCCACAATACAGCTGGGGCGCAGGGGCTGAGAGGAGTGTATTACCCAAGGCCACCTACTGATCTTATGGCAATAGTTGGATCTGAACCAGTAGAGTGCTGATTCACCACCAAATCACTTAACCACTGTGCTACAGCAGCTCCCTTAGGCAGATAGGCCAGAACCCAATGACCCAAACCAGGAAAGTAATGGCACAATAGGCCCTTACAAAATGGCAGAGAGAAAGAAGAGGACAAAGCAGGCCCTTCAAAATAGCTACCAGGCACAAAATACCCAGGCCCGCAGCTACCTGGAGGCAGAATTAGGTGGCCCAGGCCAAATGCCCCACACACACTCTAATAATAATTAGTATTAATAATACTAAAATTATTATTCTTACTACCGCTATTACTACTACTACTACTACCGCAGCCTATAAGGAATAACCAAAATGTCTGCGGGAAAACAAAATGGCCACTCGAGTGAGGGAAGCAAATTTAAGCAGAACCAGCAGACCAGAACAAAGCCCCACACACCCCTCTACAAAATGGCTTCTGTGGCCTCTGTAGCCACGGCCACCAGGATGAACTTGAAGGGACAACCAGACCTTACACCCCACCTGCGATAAGGGGGGGGGGGTTGCAGCCTTCCCTCAAATGCAATGGGAAACCCCCCACCCAGCCCTAGCCGAGCCGGGTTAGCTGTTAGTGCTAAACAAACAGATAATAGTTCACTGAAGGCCCCCTGCAAACCCAAGGGGGGAACTAACAGAAATGAGGAGGGAGGGGCAGGTCATAAACACCCGCCCTAGCAGCAAAGGTGTGCAAGCCACCAAAGCTACACCCAATATCGGAGGGAGGGGGAGAAATAGAGGCAAACCTGATGCCTCGCCAGCTCCTAATGGAGCCTGGACTGGCGTAAAGGAGCTCGAAGCTGTGCTCCCTGTGCGGCATCACAAGCCTGCCCAAGAGCTGCAGGTCCCCCAAGCTGGCCGAAAGTGCCACAGCGAAGTGGGGAAGCAGCAGAAGCAGAGCCCAGCTAGCAGCCTGTGTCTGCGGGGCCGAGCCTATTCCTCGTGCCGGGGAAGGGAAGACGAGCACGTCTACCATCTATCCGAGCACGAGGTGAACTGAAGCACCGAGGGTGGAGCAGCCGAATAAGATCGGCCCAGCTCCACCCTACACACGTGTCCCCAACTTGCGGGGCAGAGCACAGAAGCTGCCTCCTCAACCTCCAGAGGGGCAATGCACGGCCCCCAGCTGTAGCGGCTGTTGCCGCCAGCTGGGAGTACCGTATTCTTAGGATATGATTTGATAAAAAACATGTAGGTAATACTGCTATGGTTCATAGCTATGTTGTTAATGTGTTTAGCTGGCTTGTTCATTTAATACAGCCATCTCTTCAGCATCATGCCCTAGACACTGCAACCCTCTCAGAAGATTTGTGTACACTGTCCTCTTTCAACTCTTTTTCATTAGTGGCACAAAGAGGACTCCATGGCATTCGATTAAAATTAAAACCTTACACATTTAGTAAGGAAGATGACAAGCAGCAGAGCATAATTAGTTTCCCCCTCCAAATACAAGCTTACCACCCTGCCAAAACCAGCACCATCATATTGACCTGCTGATAATCAGCAGGCCACAGTCTTAACAAGTCACATTGGTAGAACTATCCATATTTAACATTGTGTGGAACAAGCACGGCAGCAAATAAAACCTACTCCAGTCAGTACTTTTTTCTCTCCAGACTATGAATCAGACTTCTTTTATTCATGAAGCACAACATTTGATGTTTATATTGTGACTCTTCTGTTGCATTATTATTAATAATAGCAACTATAAGAACTGGACACTGGTCAAAATTATTTTAAAAATAACACTGTATCGTCTGCCTTGAAGTTTATAATCTAATAAAATCTGGATAATTTTTATTCCATTACAACACAACAGTGCTTTGCTGAATCAAATCAAAGTTCTGCAGTACAATAGCATTCTGCCCTCTCCACTCATTTTGTCTTCCATCATAACTGGTAATCAGATATACAAGCAAGGACCTTTGGGGGAGGGTATCTCATTTTCATCCCTCCCACTATTGTCTCTTTCCCTTCCCTGAAAGCTCCTATAGCCTCTCTCCTTTTCCTACTTCCTTCTCTCCTTTCCACCCATCAGCCAACCTGCCTTTGTCTGTTCAAATCAATGAAACTAAAATGCCAGCAGTTAGATCCTGACAGCAAAAAACAGAGGACCCACTTGTCAACAGAATAAGCAAAGGGTGGAGAACCACAGAAGTGGGTGGCCCACAATTGTTTCCTAATATAACTAAACACAACAAGGGATATAGGTGTTTTTTGTGACACTCAAGTCTAATATTATATTGCAACAGTGCAAAAATTACAAGAATGGATACATAAATGAAAATATATATATTATAAATAATCAAGAGAAAAACAGTCCCTGGATAACAGTCATATAGACAAGAAAATCAGGTATCCAGTCCCTCGCCCCAAGTGGGGCCCCACTGCCGCCCCGGCCTTTGCTGGGAACAAGAGGTAGGCAATGTTTCTTTTGACCTCTGTGGATCCACAGAGTTTCAAAGACAGAAAATCACATGGCACTGCCATGATAGCACACAGGCTAAAGGAAGAGAATTTGCTCCTCCTGCATGTAGTGCCAGCAGAACAGCTGGTGGGAATCTAAACCATTACTTACTACAGGGTTTTAAAATGTATTGTTGACAGTTTGTGTTGTGTGGTATGTTTTAGGCTATTGCGTTCTATGCAAGGTTTATATCAATTATTGAGAAATGTGCCATTGAAATTTTAGCATCCTTAATTAACTCCCCCCACCCCCGCTGCTGCCCTTTTTCCTTGTTATTTGAATGTTAGGAAACTGATTGTGAGGTGTTTGTAGTAAGCATATTTATAGGGATAACTTACCTGCCTATTCAGAATGGAGAAAATAGATAAATACAGGAAGATAAAAATAAAATACAATAATTTTTTTAAAACCCTCCTTTTCATCCTAAGCCAACACAGCCCCTATAAATGAAAACCAGTATAAATAGTCCTTAGAGTTCTGTCCAAAAAGTGTTCAGATTTTGATGTCATGGGGTGTCCGTTAAATTTCTATAATAGTTATTAACTACTGTAGAGCTGCTGTAGCATAGTGGTTAAGTGGCTGGACTCTGAGCCAGCACTCTGCTGGTTCAACTCCCACTACTGCCATGAACTCAGCAGGTGGCCTTGGGGAAGCCACTCCTCTCAGCCTCAGCTCCCCAGCTGCATTGTGGGGATAATAACAACACTGACTTTGTTCACCGCTCTGAATGTGGTACTAATCTGTCCAGAAGGGTGGTATATAAGCACACAGTGACAATGATGATGTACAGAAGATGCTTCAAGGGTCAAGCTACAGCAGATAAAATATATTCAAAATAAATATTTGTTTATTTATCTAACATGTAGGCTGCATATATTTCACAACCCAGAATTGCAGCTGCTTATCTGTGTGGCCAGAAGTGAGATAATGGTTAACAAGGGGAGCATTTCATTTCTTTTCTTTTTTTTAACAGAAAAATCTTCTTCCACTTGCCCTTTCATTAACAATGTTAATTTATCCATTTCCACTGTCTCCATTACCTTTGTTATTAATTCTTCTTGTTGGGGGACTCTTTGTTGTTTCCAATAGGTTGCTAATAAGATTCTAGCCGCTGTTACTATATGGATTACTAAGTGTTCTTGCTCTCTCTTCATAGCCAGTTTGGTGTAGTGGTTAAGAGCACGGGACTCTAATCTGGAGAGCCGGGTTTGATTCCCCACTCCTCCACAAAGCCAGCTGGGTGACCTTGGGCGAGTCACAGTTCTCTTGAGCTCTCTTAGCCCCACCCACCTCACAGGGTGATTGTTGTGGGGTAATAATAACACTTTGTAAATCGCTCTGAGTGGGCATTAAGTTGTCCTGAAGGGCGGTATATAAATCGAATGTTATTATTATTATTATTATTATTATTATTATCTGACATACAGTTTAATAAAAAAATCTCTGGTTTCCAAGGAACTGTTATCTGTAGGATATTTTGTAATAACTTACGTACCCAATATCTATGTACTTCTTTGCAGGACCACCACATATGGAAAAATGTCCCTATACCTTCTTTACATTTCCAACATTTATTTGACATATTTTTAAACATTTTAGCCAGTCTAACACGTTAGATACCATTTATGGAACATCTTATATAAATTCTCTTCAAACAGCAGATTTAGTTATTTTAACATTTACTTTCCATATCTTATCCCACTGTACTTGGTCAATATCATTACCTAAATTCTGTATCCATAGTCTTTTACATTTCTCCACCCCATCATTTTCTTTCATTTCCATTAGGAAGATAGACATTTTCTTTATCAACTTTTCATCTGAGTCACATAACAGTTTTTCAAACTCTTTTTGTTCTAGATAAACCCCCCCCCTCCATTTTTTTATCTTTATTGTATCTGGATTCAATCTGCACTCTTGACCACCAGTCTAAATTAACATCTTGGTTTTGTAATTCTTCTTTCGTTTTTAGTAGTCCTTTATCATCTAGCAACTCTTTATATCTAATAATTTTACTTGCCGAACATACATTTGGTTGAGTGAATGCTTCTAATGGGGAGACCCATTGAGGGGTCTTCTTATATATTTGCGGTACATTTTTTTCCCATATTGTCATAAGGGATTTCCTTATCAGGTGGTTTTTAAAGTATTTATGTCCAGCTGTCTTCCCATGCCATCCCAGCTGTAAGTCATGACCTTCAAGGGTTAATAGTCTTGAATTTTCCAATAAAATCCAATCTCTCATCCACACTAGACAACACGCTTGGTAATACTTTTCCCAGTCTGGAAGCGCAAAGCCTGCATTTTCTTTCAACCCTTGGAGCACTTTTAATCTAATTCTTGGTTTTTTCCCCTGCCAAATAAATTTAATCAAGTTTTTATTTAGTTCTTCAACATATGATTTGCTGATACATATAGGGATGGTTTGATACAAAAATATTACGTGTGGCAGTATATTCATTTTAATAGTTGCTATCCTTCCTAGTAGCGACAGTTGTAGTCCTTTCCATCTGTCCAGATCTCCTTTTATTTCCTGTAGTAGCTTCACGTAGTTATCTTTCATTAATGAGCTACATCTTGCTGTCAAATGTATCCCCAGATACTTTACTTTTTTTTCTAGTTGAAATCCTGTTATTCTGGTCAACTCTGTTTTTTGTTGTGTAGTCATGATTTTGGTTATCATTTTTGGTTTTTGATAGTTAATCTTCATTCCTGCCATCCCTCTGTAGTCTTCTATTTGCTTTATTAATTGTTCTATTGATTCTAACAGTTCTTCCAATATAAATAGTAGATCGTCTGCAAATGCCTGTAGTTTGTATTTATGTCCTTTAATCGTTGCTTCCTTTATTATCGGGTCTTTCCTTACAGCACTTGCCAATGTTTCTTGCATTAGAATAAATATTAACAGTGAGAGTGGACAACCCTGTCTCGTTCCCTTTTCTATTGAAATTGTTTCTGTCATATCGTCATTCAACAGTATTTTTGCTTTCTGTTTCTTATATATAGCTTCAATTGCTTTTATGAATTTCATTCCAAAGTCCATTTCTTTCATTTGTTCAATAAAGAAATTCCAATTAACATTGTCAAATGCTTTTTCAGCATCTAAAAATATCATCGCCATCTGTTTTTCTGGATGCGCCTCATAGTATTCTAACATATTTAGTGCAACTCTGATATTATTCCTCAGTTGCCTTTTCGGAAGAAAACCTGTCTGGTCTTGAAGTATCTTATCTAGTAATATTTTTTTCACCCTTGTAGCCAATATTGTAGCAAATATTTTATAATCACAGTTCAGCAAAGAGATCGGTCTATAATTTTTAATTTCTTTCGGTTCTGTTCCTTCTTTATGTATCAGCAAGATCATTGCTTCAGTCCATGATTCCGGTAATGTTGTTCCTTCCACTGCTATAGTAATCATATTTGGTATGGTACACTCACGATCTCTTCTAATGCTTTATAATATTCTGCCGGTAATCCATCCAGACCTGGAGTTTTTCCATTATTTTGCTTCTGTATTGCTTCTGTTACTTCCATTGCAGTAAAGGGGTCGTTCAAATTTTTCCTTTCTTCTTCTGATATTTTGGGTAATTTCTGGTTCTTGAGATATCTTTTTTGTATTTACAAACAGATTTCCTCTTTCTTGTATAGCTGTTTATAAAAGTTCTCACCTATCTTGTGTATTTCCTCTTTCCTCGTTTTTTCTTTCTTTGTCTCGTCATACAAACAATAAATATATCTTTTTTCTTTTCTAAGCGTGTATGCGAACCATCGTCCTGATTTATTTGCATGTTCAAAGTAATTCTGTTTAGCAAACCTAATATTCTGTGCTATTTCTTCCATCAGTAGTAAATTTATTTGATTCTATAGGGCTTTTATATTTTATCTTAAGCTTGCATTTGAGGCATCTTTTTTAAGGTCTTGGTCTTTTCTTTCCAACTTTCCCATTATTTCTTTGTATCTCTGCTGCTTCTCTCTTTTCCTTCTTGCACATATCTTATAGCCAATCCTCTAAAGTATGTCTTGCTTGCATCCCAGACAATGTTCATATGTACTTCTGTATTTATATTTTGTCTAAAATAGTTTTTCATTTCTTCTTTTGCCTCATTCCAAAAAATTTTATTCTTTGAGCATTTCATTTCTTTAGTCTAATACATAATTCTGGGTTGTGGAATGTACACAGCCTACATCTTCGAGCCTGCATAAACTCCTGCAGAAGAGAGAAGTGTTTTGGATTTACTGTCTTCAGACGTTGACATGTATGGGATTAAATGAAGAAGTGGACTGGACCTGCTGTGTCCCAATGTGATTGGTTTCTGTGACTGGGTGCCTTTTGTTCTCCATTGGACAGTGTCGATTTCTAGGCGTTTCAACTACTGTTTTTTCCTCTTTCCTGATCTTTTCCTCCCCCCCTTCCCTCCTTTGAGAGCAGAATTTCATGTCACATGGGAGGTAGTACATCATCCTTTCATTCCATCATATAGTTGACCCAATACGACAAATGTATCATTTGATTTCAATTACAGGTTGATGACACACACATCCAGAAATATTTGACACTTCACACCAGGTTTGTTTGCAAGTTCAGTTCATATATGTGCTGCTGTAGCACAATGGTTAAGGGTTAAGGGCTGCAAATCCGTACTCTACTGGTTTGAGTCTCTCTGCTGCCCTGAACTCAGTAGGTGGCCTTGGGTAAGCCACTCCTCTCAGCCCCAGCTCCCCAGCTGTATTGTGGTGATAATAATAATACAACATGTTCACTGCTCTGGGTGAGGCACTAATCTGTCTAGAAGAACAGTATATAAGCACAGTTATTATTTATTATTTATTAATATATAAAATTTTTGAATATAACATTTTTGGATATAACATCCAAGAAGAGGTTTGTGTGAGTGCAGTTACCATGTGAAGAGATCTATGGCCTGTTTTATAAATTTAATGCTTTATAAATTTACACATACCATATGAGGTTGAAATGATTCTGTATTATTTTTTTTTGCTATTTTTTAAAAGTTAAATTAATTCTTATTATAATGTTTTTTTTAAAAAATCTCTTTTCCCCATTTGTATTCCTAGATAACAACATCTGGTCCAAATTGATGTAAGTTTCTGGATGTGTGGGTTTGTTTTTTGTAAAAGTGAGTATTATTGACCACTGAGAAAGGCCCCTGAGGCTGAAACACTTACGGTCTTATGTTTGTCATTTGATATGTTCATCAACTGTGTTTAGAAAATATTATTACTCATATAAAGCTTGCTCTGACTCTGAATGCAGCCTGACATTATATGCAGCCTTATGTTTTCAACTTTACTGTTGTGTACACCACATCATAAATATTTACTTTGAATATATTTTATCTGCTGTAGTTTGACACATGTAGCATCTTGAGTATAGTTTGGGTTGAGTTTTGCCCCACCCCACCCCTTTTTTTCTTTGTTAATTTTATACATCCATACTGAGCACTTTTTCCACAAAGGACATTATAACCATTGAGTTGGCCAGGAGCTTCATGGGTTTTCTAGTTCCTTTATAAGAATAAACTGCAAATAGTAATAGCCACACTCCAAGACTTGATAGACTCTTTACATTTTTACTATAGAGTTTTAGCTATCTGTGGTAGACAGATAGTACAATCCTATGCAGAGTTAATCAAGTCTGAGTCCATTCACATCAGTAAGTTTAAATTGGAGTCATTCTATATAGGGCTGCCCTGAAAATCCCATAAAAACATCAGAAAATGCATGCATAAACGATGCATTTGGGGATTTAAAAGATATGTCAAAAAGAGCAAAGGGAGATCATGAGAGAGAGAGATTGAAAATCTGATACATGCAATTTATCCTTCCCCACCACCTTATTTTTACACCTGACTTCAGAACAAAAGTAAAAATGGGAATCAGGAAAGAAAAGGGAATATGACATAATCACATCTCTCCCCTTCACAGTTGCATGAGCACAGCAAACTCCATAAATGAGACAAAAGCAATAGTAAGGGGGTGATTTCCCAAATTTGATCCCATGCTACATAATGTATTGCTTTAAAGGGTCCTCTTACCTTTAGGTCTCTCTAGACTTCACTGATCATGGGAGGGCTGCTGGGGAAAGGGAGAGGTGGAAAAGATCTGCTTCCATGAACTCCCTATATTTTTAAAGGAATACAGTTTGAATGTGGCTAATTCTTCTACACTGGTATTGCATTGCTTTGAATGCTGATTTTGCACTAGTTCAGAGAGCAGTAGGAAATTCTTCTGATTGGATGACACCCTACTGGACATTTATCTGCTGAGGCTATCTTGCTGCCTTTCCTGCTGTCAAGGAAACTGAAACCAGACTGCAAGGTACCAGAATCACCAGAACCAAACTTGTCCAATCATGATCTAATGCCAGAAACCTTTGCAGTTTGTTATATGGATTGGTAATATTAATTATATTTAAGACTGGACATGATTTGGGTCATACCTTGATTCATTATTTTCCAAATTTACATCCTTAACATATTTAAAGGACCCACAAAGTTCCTTAAAGCAACTTTCACAATTGCCATTCTAAATTAATATAAAATCTGAATTGATTGCTGAATGTTTGAAATGTAATTTATGCACCAGGCTTCCTAGAACAGTCAAGTTCAACCATCTGCAAAGTAATAAGAAATTTCCTGTCAAATTATCAGCCCTATGTGTTAGAGGAAGTTTATAAAAAAGAAAAGTAATTGGCCAAAGTGTTTTTTCTACATCAAATCACCTCCTAAAGGCATGATTCAGCGAAAAATACTTGGAAAAGGTTGAGCATTTTTTTAAAAAATTAAGGCTGAAATAAATTTGACCCCTAAATCTTCAAAATATTTCTGTGTGAATTTTGATGTTAAATATCTATTACATATCTGATATTTAATTTCAAATGTTTGGCAGTTGATATTTGGCAAAATGGTATTTGACTTTCATGATTTACGAACCTATACCTGTAATCTGTAATATTTATGTAATATAATTCCTATTATTTATATTAAACAATAATTTAATTGCTTCAATTATACCCCACTTTTCTCCACAATGGGGACCCAAAATGGCTAGCATTAATTTCTTTGCTAGTGTGTGACTAGCCCAAAATTACCTAGCAAGCTTACATGTCAGACTGAAAATCTGAACCTAAATCTCCCAGATCCTAGTCTGACACTCTAACCACTTCACAACACTTCCTCTAATTTGACTATTATTTTGCAGCATAACATAAATATCAGTAGTTGGTTCTCCATACTTAAGATCAGAATTCCTTGAAATATGCTCAGTCCCAAACAATGAGTTAAAGGGAGATATGTGAGCAATGCATTTGTAGCATGCAGGGTGTTTTTTAAATGCAGGATGTCATGTCCTCACATTGAACATTTTCCCTTTCTCCAAACTGTTTCATTGACTGCTACCTTCAAGACACAGGACTTTACTAACACAGTGGTGTAACGTAATGCTTTTTTTTTTTTTGCTGCTGCTGCTGCTGCTGCTGCTGCACATTGCCAGGGAGATGCATGGTTTTTTAAAATTATTTTTATTATTTTATTAATGCAAAACATAAAAAAACAAACAGAAATAAAAAAAGAAAACAGTGCTGGCTACAAAAACACTATCAGCAAATTTATATATATATAGGTATCTATAAAAGATTTTCAGATATCTAAAAATAAGTCCGCAGGCAATTGCCTTCTATATGCAATTCATTCAAACGTTGAAACGTTTATAAGGTCTTCAATCCAGTGATTTACAGGAAGTGGGTTTTTGACTTTCCAGTGCTGAAGAATAAGAGCGGGACCACAAGTGACGCCTGACACAGGTTGGACACTTGCCAGCTTCCCTCAAGTTTTGATGGGAAATGTAGGCAGCTTGGCGGAATGTTGGACAAGTGACAGTTGACAGCAGTCGGAGAGTCAAGCTGCAAGACCAGGATGCCTACATTTCCCATCAAAACTTGAGGGAAGCTGACTAGTGTCCAACCTGTGTCAGGCGTCACTTGTGGTCCCGCTCTAAGTCTTTTAGCAAGTGCAGAAGGCCCATTTCTGTTGACCATTAGATTGGTTAGATTCCAAAAGATAGGCAACTAGTTTAACAGTGCATTAACATCCTCAAAAATAAATGAGTTTTCTAACACAAAATTAATACGACTAATAACTTACTCCCAAAACATATGTTTAAGAGATACATTTTATGAATTACACTGCCAACAATAAGACACTATGCTTAAATCTTTAGTAAAAAGATGCCAACAAACATTGCAAACATTGCAATTGTAAATGCTGCTCGTCAGCAGAAATTGGCAAATCATATTGGCAAATCATATTTAGATCTTGGGGGAATGAAAAGAATTCATCATCATTGCCTGTCAATTGATCTAAAGTAAAAATTCCCTTATCTGTTGAAGGCTTCCATAAGAAAGATTCCTTCCCAATTTTTAAAACTGGATTTGACCATAATGTTAATTTAGCACATGAGAATGGGTGCAACTGATATTACCAACCATCATCCATATTTATTTTCCTGTGAATAGGATTCTGTACTTTGTCATTACACAAGAGATTCCTCTGTCACTACAATCTGAAAAATAAGTAATAGACAATTTACACAGATCCCTATTCCGGTGTTAGCTGATACTGGTAGACAGGCAAAAATGGGGTGGGATTTTAGTGATCAGTAAACCCAATCTTAATCCATCAGAAAACTTTCCCTTAAATTGCTAAAATTAACAACCATTTGACCCTTAGAGCGTTTACATTTCATTTGATGAAATCTAGTTTTGAAACTGAAATCCAAATTAACTTCAAAGGCATTTGAATTCCATGTATTTTTAATTTTGACCATTTTAAATTCTTTGTGCATTTAATTGCACATTTTTAATTATGTGCATTTTATAATTCAATGTATTTTTGACTCTGTAATCTGCTTACTTTTTTATTCTATGTTTTAGTCTGAGCATTTTTAAGCTTGTTAATCAGCTGGCATGCTTTTTCTCCTTGCAACCTGGTGTTGCATTGCTAGATATGTTCTGTTTGAGGAAATGAGGTGGAAATTAATGTTTTCAATAAATAAATTGAAATGTTCCAAAGTTTGTCTTAAACTCCAACTTTAATCACGTTAACACTGAGCTAGTCTCTGTGCCCAATCTGTTCAGTCATATTTAATAAGTAATCAACAATGTGGAAACAGAATTTCTAGATGTTGCCTGGCAACCAGAGGGGACTGGAGGTGCAGGGACATGGTAGGTGGACATTGGCAGCAACTTAACATCACTGCATGGAAAACCCAAAAGTGACATCACACCTCTCTAGGAATCACCAGAAACTCTATTGTAAAACCATAGTCTTTTCAGAAATTTTTACAGAGGACTGACATCACTTTTGGGTTGTTGTTGTTTTTTGTCATGTTGTTGGACTTGATGGCCATTTTACAAATATTTTTTCCACCACTGTTCCAGCAGGGGCCAGGAAATCCTGTATAGGAATGAGTACTCTACAACGGCTTGAAGTGGTTAATCTGAAAAAAAGAAAAATCAATTTGTGTAACGTTCTGAAACTTTCACTGCATTAGATCCAGAGGAATTAGCCGTGTTGCTCTTTTTGATTTTGCTACTACAGACTAACACGGCAAACTCCTTTGAATCTTTACACAAGCAAACTGATCCCCACACCAAAAGGAGCTGTCTGCATCTCCATATCAAAGGAGTTGTTTACATCCCCCCTCTCCTCCTTCCCCCCTTCCCCCCCTCCTCTATATTTGGCCAGTTTCCTTCTGCCCTCCATGCATCTGACGAAGAGAACGTGATTCTCGAAAGCTTATGCTACAATAAAATTGGTTAGTCTACTCTTAAAGGTGCTACTGGACTCTTTTTGATTTCACTGCATTGCACATATATTTAATGTAAGAGACTTTGGGGAGACAATTTGCCACAGTTTAATTTTGTATAAAAATGGCAGGAATTCTTAAAAGTGCCTTTAATCAATCAAGTGACAGAAAATGCTAACAATAATACCTTCATGTCTGATGCCTGCAGGCTCTCACAGATACTGTATCTCCTAAAGCAGCTGGAGACACTGTACAGAAAACAGTATCAGCTAAGCATGACTTTAAATTTGGATAGCTTAAGGGCCTGCTACTTTTTATGAGTCTGTGAGGATTCCAGATCTTCTCCATAACCAAGGAACATCTCCAAAAGTTATGCAATCAGCTAAGCTGCACTCTGTGTAAACAGCTGTCATATCAACATTGAATCTTGAAATACTGATACATAGCTTAAATACAAGCCAGCAAAAGATTACAATTAAAAATGTGAAGAACAGGATATGATAATTTTGTAGCATTTGATCAAAGGTCACACGAACTACTAATGCAGATTAAATCCTCAGGTTTATCTCCTCTGCTGGAACCACAGGAATTCAAATGTTCTCATTTGTAATACAGTACAGAGAAAGCACGATTGAACTTGTTTGCTTGCTTATTAATGAGATCCGTTTGTATTTAACCATTTCAATCATCTTTCCATTGTAATCTAATTGTACTTCTATTGTAATTTTATTCTCTCTTGCTTTTCCATATTCTATCTTGTTTGGATTCTTTAAAACATTCATTTGCTGTCTTTCTTTTGTGACTTGGGATCTCATTATAGTCCTCTTTAGAGTGTGTCCCCTCAGAAATCTGTCTCAAGCATCCTATTGTGATGTGTAATGAATTTGTTAGGTTTGTTCAGAATGGTTGGTTGGTGCAAGACCTGATTTTGCATATAATAAGCACCAGGAGTTTAGAGGAAGTAACTTTTCCCACCCCAAGAGAGGGGGGGAGTGCCTGTTTCTGTGTGTGATTATGAAAGGTTAAAATAAAGCCATTAGCCACAGTAAAGAAAAGAGACAATCTCCTCTTATATAAAGAAAGCAGGAGTAAGTGCTTGTTTTTAAACAACAAAAACCAGAGCATGCAAGCAAGGAGATTTAAACCATATAGAGTGCACCAATATTTGTATAACTATTTTTCAGTATGATACATTCTCCACTCACACTGATTGAATCACCATTTTATTTCTGAAGAACCAAAACATTTTGATTAACTGAAGCCCCCAACCTCTGAGTTATCCTCCATAGCTGCTGTTCCTCCTTTCTCAATCTCTGAAATGTTACTAGTGAGGAGAAAGGGGGCATGTAATATTCTAAACATACAAGAGGTACAGTAGAAATCACTAGACTTTGTGCATGATGTTCCATAAAATCATTTGGGGACTAAGAATGAAGAGCTGGAAAAGTGAAAAATAAGGCATTTTATAGGATTGATCCAAAATTCCCACCAACAAAGGATGCAAATGTAATTCCCAGGTTTCCCTCCTTTACCAGAACTACTATGATTCAAATTGTTTATTTTGTACTGCAGTACAGAGAAAGCACAACCAAACATGTCTGATTGCTTGTTCCATGACTTTATGTTTCTAACTCTGAAAACTTAATTTTCAGCACTTGGGACAAGTTTTGTCACAAGGGACAGCAAAATAGAAACTACTGAGATGAGAATGACAAATTAGTAAGCACGATAATACACAACTCTGTAAGGGGCTATTTTAATTGAGGACGTCTTAAAATAATCACTAGTAGTTATTACTAGACATGAATGAAAATGGTGGAGAAGAAGTTAAGTGCTTCTTCCCCCCCCCCTCCCACTTTTGTATAGAACCCATTAATTTCCATGATGCTTACAAAACAGAACTTCCTGCTGGGATTTGCCTTTTGACATCTTCCCACAAATTTCTGTTTAAGCACTATAATCTATTTTCTTTAAAACAACAACTTTTTTGAAAGTCAGCCAAAAGATGATCAAAACTCAGCTGTCCTGAAAAATTCAGGACTAAAAACAGCAATTGCTATTAGAGTTCCACCTTATTTATATTAATTTGCTTCAAGTCCTCTTGCAACTCCTTTCAGACAGTGAAGGACAACTTGATTTATCATTCCATTATAAATTTGAAATATCAGGGTCTGAGTGATAAACAAATTATATGTTAACATGTAACATTTTAATAGGGTTGTGCAATGGGGATAAAAGAAGATTTATATTTACTGAGCCATGTTAACTGTCCAGAAACACAAAGTTGCACATAGCTGTTAAGTCTCAGATCTCCCTTTTATTATGTAGTTGAAATCTGAATGACTTTAAATATGCCTCACTAAGTGTTCTGACCAATGGATTTACTTCAAAATGAATGTGTTGAACACTCAGGGCTACTCATTTTTACCTTGTTCCATCTTAGAGGCTCATTGTCATCTTATTGTTCATACTAATTCATCATCTTTGTGCACACTAAGGGCCAAACTACAAGTGACGAATTACACTTGAACAGCAAGTGTATTCCTCCCTGTTCACTTGCCTTCCACTTAGTCACTTGTAGCTTGGCCCTTAGTGTTCATTCAGCAAAGAGCAGTGAGAGCTCAAGTACCTTTGTCTACAACAGAGTAAACTTAGAAGATACTGATATGGACATATGTTGTAAAAAGATACTATCAACTTATCCTTATCCATTTCTGCCTCTTCTAGATTGACCACCCGGTAAAGCACTGACAATGTTAGTGACATACCAAGAACATTGTAACGCATTAAACATCCACAACAGCATACTTAACTTGGTATGCAGTTGTATTTTCATAGTTTACCTCTCATCTAAGCATGTGGCCGAGGTTGATACAGGTAACAGCAGTCTGACACAAGGATGTCTGGGTCTACAAGTCACCTCCTGATCCCTAACAAGTGTCAACAGTATTATTTGCACATCATCATTGGCCACTGAACAAGTGGAGTCACCTGAGGGGTGACTGTCTGCTGAGGAGTGACTCTGCTGAGTGGTGGTGACATTGGTGACTCTCTGTTGATGAGTATGGAGCATCATGTGTTCAGGCTTGACCCTATGGCCTGAGAGGTGTGTTGCTTGCCAGGGGCAAAGATCAAGGATATCATAGACCAGATGGCCAAGCTAGTCAAACCAACAGACCATTACTCATTTGTGGTGGGAACAAATGACATGGCTGTGAATGCCACTGAAAACATTAATGCTGACTTATGAGGTCCTTGAGAGGCAATTGAAAGGAATGGCTGCATAGGTGATATTGTCTTTGATCCTGCCTCTCAGAGGAAGAGAAATGCAATGGAAACAGAAGATTATGGAGGTGAACCACTGGCTGTGTTCTTGGTGCCAGCAGGAGCAATTTGAATTCTGGGACCATGGCCTACATTTTCTTGAAGATGTCCTGTTTGCATGCAATGGACTCCACCTAACAAGGACAGAGAAGAATGTGTTTGGAAGGGACGAGGGGAGATTCCAGTGGAGGGCCACAGGGGTTGTTTCTGGGCCCAGTGCTTTTCAGTATTTTTATAAATGACCTGGATGAGGGTGTGAAGGGGATTACTCATTAAATTTTCAGATGACAACAAACTGAGAGGAGTAGCAAACACCCTTGAAGATAGGGTTAAAATTCAATGAGATCTGAACACACTGAAAAAGTGAGTAGATTTGAATAAGATGCAATTTAATATGGATCACCACCTGGGTAACAAAAATGCAAAGCATGCATATTGGATGAGGGAAACACTTCAGGGTGGCAGTGTGTGTGAACAAGATCTTGGGATATGGGTGGATAGGAAGCTGAATATGAGCAGTCAGTCTGATGCAGCATCAAAAAAGGCAAATGCAATCTTGGAGTATATTAACAAAGGTATAACATCCAAATCACAGGATGCCATTATCCCACTATATACCGCATTGGGCAGGCTCCACCTGGAGTATTCTGTGCAGTTCTGGAGGCCTCACTTCAAAAAAGATGTGGACAAACTGGAACAGGTGCAGAGGAGAGCAACCAGGATAATCAAGGGCCTGGAAACTAAGCCCTACAAGGAAAGACTGAGGAACCTGAGAATGTACAGTTTGGAGAAGAGGAGGTTGAGGGGAGATATGATCGCTCTCTTTAAATATTTAAAAGGCTGTCAGAGGGGGGAAGGGAGATGTTCCTTTTGGCAACAGAGGGTGGGACTAAAAACAATGGGTTTAAACTACAGGAGGGAAAGTACTGGCTGGATGTTAGGAAAAACTTCTTCACATTAAGAGTAATTCAGCAGTGAAATATGCTACCTAGAGCTGTGATGGGTTCCCCATTATTGACAGTCTTCAAGGAGCAGCTGAATGAAAACTTGACCGGAATACTTTAGGCTCTTCCTGCATTGAACAGGCAGTTGAACTAGATGTTCTGTAAGGCCCTTTCCAACTCTATGATTCTATGGTTCTATTATTTGCACATCAACATTAGCCACTAAACAAGTGCTGTCACCTGAGGCCTTTGCCACTGCCATCCTCTGCTACCCTTTCCTGTTCCCAGACCAGCAGAGCTTTTTGCCCACATCACACTCATGATAGTTCAGGAAGTTCAGATTGCTGCACAGTCTTTAGAGATGCCCAGGGAACTTAGGTGGAAGAAAAGTTAGCAGATCCAGCTTCTGGGTTCAGGGATGATTGGGCAAGGCAGTGATGGAAGTAAGATGATGAAAGTTCTCAGGATCTTCCCATTTCTGTTATACAAAGCAGTCCCTGTGCAAGACCTGTCACAGTGTTCCCACATGTGTACAGTCCACACACAAGAGGCAGCACAGTATAGTAGCTAGAATGTTGGACTAGGACCTAGGAGACCAAAGTTCAAATCTCCACTCTGCAATGAAGGCTTTTTGTGTGACCATGGACCAGTCACACACTCTCAGACTAACCTACCCAGATAGACAGCAGCAGTTCTGCCTTTGCCTAAGAACAGCCAATGGGAGCTGTCAAAATGTTAAGTGCTGCAACAGTTGGAAAAAGCAGTTAAGTGATAGCTGAGGGCAAGCAGTGTATAGTAGAGGAAGGTTTTAAAACACACAGAGAGAGAGAGAGAGAGAGAGAGCTGTCCCAGCTAGGAAGGAAACTGAAACTTTGAACAAACAACCTAAAAGTCTGAATAAACTTTAAGGACAAAAGTTCAAGTGTAAGGAAACTAAGTTGTGAGAATTACTTGGAGGAGAGGACAACTATGTAAGCCACTTTGGGTCCACAAATGGGGACAAACATATGATATAAATGAAGTAAAATAAATAAAAATAGACAGGATCTGAGATAAAATTGGAATTATTTCCATCTGTAATACACATTATTCCTATTTTGACACAGAAAATCTTGAATGAAGAGAAGGTAAGAAGGAGGCAAAGCATTCAACCAGCAAGTAACTTTGTCTAACAAGTCATCAAGGATAACAGAGATAGCAGGAAGTTGTTTCACAGTTGTGGCCAAATAAAAACAATAAGTTCACCTAATCCTGAAGTGGCTAGTCCAAAGCCTGTAATAGGAAGTGAAAGAGCTAATGGAGATGAACCAGAAAGAAGGATGGAAAAGGTTAAAAAGAATAAACAAGACTGGGAGAGACAGAATCATACTCTGTTGTCTTGATGAGGAAAGGTCTGATGTTCTAGTGTTCATGGTAATCAGAAATAGTTCTGATACCCCATTATTGATCTTTCTGTTATTGAACCAAGACATTAGAAGCTAGCTGTCATTGGTGGGTTTGGGGATGGATCCTGATTGGCACATCTGTGGAACTCCTGTTGGTGTGTACAGAGAAGTTTGACGTTTACTGAGAAGTATGTTAGGATAATGTGGCCAATCTGTAACAAAACGGGCACTAGAATATGCATGGAAAATGCACCTGGAGAGGAAAACAAAACTAGCTAGTCTACCCTAGAACACTTAAACAGACTTTCAGTCTCTCAGCTCAAGGTTACATTTCAGGCTAAACCAAAAGAGTCCAAACAAGGTTCCACAGTCTGAAAATTCAGAGACAGAATTCCTGGGCTGGCACCAATCCAGGTGAGCAGGTCCAGTGCACAAAAGCAAGAAGCAGAAATCTTTCAGCAGTCAGAGTCGAAAAGCAATAATGGCCCAGGGAGGTGGGGGGCATGCAAGCTAGAAGGAGGACCCTTGTTTTATACAAAACTGTAGCAACTGGCCTGATCTCAATTAGCCAGTCAAGGACAGCACACCTACGCTCACCCAAGATCCTTTGCTAGAGTGATGCAATGTAGGTGCAAGACCTTGAACTGTGACATAATCCACCTGCGTCATTCAATCCTAGCTCTGAAACAACAGAAACATGATGACTTTACAGACTTCTATCAGACCTAAAGCCTGGACCAAACCAAGAAACATACCGGGACAAGTCAGTTTCTTGACAGTAGGTGTTAAGATTGACAGAGATATTCTAATTAGGGGTACACGCTGAGGGGAAAAAATCATAATTTTGGATCTGAGCTTTGGGGGAATTTTTTTACTGGGATAAATTATTTTCAGGTAGGACATTTCCTGTTTGGGATTCAAATCTGTGTGGTTTTTCAAGTTCTGGAAACTGGGATCATTATTTTCAATGGGAAATACATACAAGGGTCTGGAGCAGCTGTTCATAAAAATAGTAACAAAATTTGTGCATAATACAGTCCTCTTTCTAATCAAAAGCCCTTCTAAATTTCAAGCAGATCAAACAAAGGGGATTAAATTTTACAAATCCCTAAAGTAGATGCCTCTATGTACAGCCATGCTTCTCTCTACTGATTCCTCAAATGGCCGTCAAGTGGCAGCCTAGCAGGAGAGCTCAGGCTGGATAGTAACTTTTTTTAAAAAAAAAAAGTCTGCATTTCACTTTCCTACGTTTACACTGACTGACTGACAATTTTTTACAAATTACCTTTCTGCTGAAAACTCTACATTTGCTATAGTGTCATTAAGAGAAACTCTCTTAATTCCTCTTTATCCAGTTTCTCTCTAAAATCCAACAATCTTTTCCCCTCTTTTTAGGAATTTGGAGTTAGTTTCAATTTTGATCAAAGACAAATTTGAAGGAAGGAGGGGTAAGAAGAGAGGTTTTGCAAAATTTCAGAATTGCATTCTGTAGATGCTCTAAGGCGATCAATATCTTCCCAAGCCTTCCTATCTTCCTACTAAAGCACCACCCTTCTGTGTGTATATAACTATAGAGCTAAAGTTACAAAAGGGCACCTTGATTTCTCTATGAAGAGAAATGAAAGAAAACTCCTACAACTCCAAAATTGTGATTTCCGTGTATATTGTCACCTTTGGAATTTCATATTTCACATTCCTAATCCTAATGCTATCCAAGAGGAACTTCCTGGATTGCTTATTTTATTATTCAGGGATTACATGTGAAAAAGAAATGTCTCTAAATTTGATTATTTATTTCACAAACCTAGGTCATGCTTTAGGGCCAAGAAGGTGTGAGGAACTCTGGAGTTTTCATTAGGGTTTTTTTTATCCATATACTTCTGTGGTATCTGGCCTGTTAAGCTGTCCCCACACAGAAAATGCCTTGTTATCAATTCTTTCCTTTAATCAGTAAAACTTTTCATGTAAAGGGTATGTATTTTCACTTGCTTCTGGCATCATGTTGGCCAAATCCATAGCATTTTAATTCTAGGTCTCTTCGAGCCCAAAAGGTCTTTGGAGGGTGAATACAACACTGGTATTAATGGAGTGCCAGGAGGAGCTATGTAAGCCTGCGGCATATATGCTATTGCTTATGTGCCAGTTTCATTTTCTTAAAAAGTAATTCAGAACCCCAGCTGATACAATCCCACTAGATGTAAATCCACTGTTTCTAAATAACAATTGTTGGCTTCACCCTGTCAGTCTTCAAAACTTCTGAGTGCTGCTGTTATCCTTTAAGAAAACAACTGGTAATATTGAACAAATATCCAACTGGTAATGTGTTCAAGGAGACTTTTAAAATAAATCTATTCTTTTAACATATATCATAATACAGTAGAGCAATGTATCTGTTCATTAGCTTAAGTGTCAGCTTTGGGAGGAGGTACAATTTGATGACACATTTATAAGGCAGATAATGAATATTTCAAAAGGCAATGTCATCTAATACTCATAATAGTTTGAGGGAATTGAATAACTGCCTCCCATTTTAGGCATTTTTACATATCTATGTATGGGATACACCACATATGTGAAAGTGCCATCAAGTTGCAGCTGACATGGCAATTCCATAAGGTTTTCAAGGCAAGATACTAACAGACATGTTTTGCCATTGCCTGGCAGTACATAGCAACCCTGGTTTCCTTGGTAGTTTCCCATCCAATATTAATCAGGGCTGACCCTACTTAACTTCTAAGGTCTGACGAGACTGGCCTAGCCTGGCCAGCCAGATCATGACAGGATACACTAGAAATGTTCACGGAAGGTGTTGGCAAAGCAAATCTTTATGTAGCCTGCTGTTTATCCCAACCCCCCCAACCCCCCCCCCCCCCATGGACCAAGAGAACCTTGTAAGCACATTGTGTACAGAACACGGGGCTGCAGCAAGGATGGAAGGGATGAAGTAAAATTGCTTCATGTCCCTTCTTCCATTGCTTGCATCACTGGAAGAGAAAAGAAAGAAATTACTTGATTCCTTATTGTCACTGCATCCCCTGTACCACATACTGCTTGTGAGGCTCTGTAGATCCTCACAGAGGAGTTTCAGGAGAAACAGTAGGATGTTTGGGCAAGGGAAAGACAGCACCTTCCATGAATTCTACCCGTGGAGCAATTTTGTGATTAGTCACAAAGCTGAGAAGACTTGGGGCCAAGCTACAAGTGACGAATGACACTTGAATGGCAAGTGGATTGAGTGGAGGGCAAGTGAACAGGGAGAAATACACTTGCTGTTCAAGTGTCATTCGTCACTTGTAGCTTGGCCCTTGTTTAAGGATACATGAGGTAGAGTAGTAGCACACATAACAACATGTTTTACATAGGAAGTAGATAAACTAGGCATGTTCAGTCCCCTGCTTCTTCTGAGGAAAGCCAAAGCTTTCCTATTCATGTTTATTCATGTTTTGCTGAGTTGTGCATTCATAGCATTCAGAATTTCAGCCTCTGTACAACTGCACATTACACAAGTTTGAAATGCTTCCTAATGCTTGCTGATAAAGCTATGAATTCTGATAGGGCTTTCGTACAGCTTGATGGCACTAGCACACATATTCTGGTCGCAGTGAACTGTATCCATATATGCCCTGCCCTAGCCTACATAATAAACTCCAGAATTCTAATCTTTTTTTTTCAAAGACCCATAGCACAATTTCTTCATTGACCTTGAGACCAAGCAGTTCCTTGATCAACAATTTCCAGCAATTTCAATGGCAGAAAATGAATCATATCTCACTGAATACCTAACATTTGGCCATCATTTGTTGTGCCGGCAGCCACTGGAATGGTGGACGGCAATGTGGAAGTGGACGTGAAGTTACTGGAATTTTTAAAAAGATTCAATCCTATGCAAGTTAACCCAGAAATAACTAAGTACAATGGGCCTTACTATCAAGAAAGTATGAATAAGATTGCAGCATAAGTAGTTTTTATAAATACATCTGGTGTAAATTATGATCTTTGTTAAAGTCAATGGTACTGCACTGGGAGATCTCTGTAAACAGAAACTTCATAAGTTGGTAAAAAACATCCATTGTGACTAAAAATGTTTTGCATTGAAGAGACACAAAGCAAGCAATGCAACGAGTGCTCCTGTGGGCATTTACACAAGATAAATAAATTTCATTTTCAAAAACTTGAACACATGTAAAAGAAGTGGATCCAAAATTCCTTCATATGTCTGTCTGTCTGTCTGTCTGGAGCCAGCCTTGTAATAATAATTTAGACTTTTTTGAAAAAGAAAGTTGATGCCTACCTTTATTGTGCTTTATCCAAGGTACTTAGTTGTAACTATTTCCTTTATAATTCCCTCCCACTTCCCATTCTCCACCAACACAAACGCATGAATTACAAGATTTAATTCTGGTTTGAAGGACAGAGGAGAAGCCGCAGTTTGTGGTTTGCTGGCACTGTAAGCACAGAATTGATTAATAAACTGGCCAGGGAAGATGAAGGTGGAAGGAGGGAGGGTAAAAGCCCATTGTTTGTCATTACTTCAGAACTGAGGCTGTCTGAATATGCTGCCAAATCCTGCTTTGAATTGTTCCTTGCTCAGGGGAAAATTATGTCAATACCAAAACATCCTTCCTGAACACTGACATAGCCCAAATTAAATAATACCTCATTTCCTCTTTACTTGGCATAAATTGCCAATACAAAATAGAAATACACAATATATTCCTGGCTGCACTTGCAAGCAATAAAAGCAGAGAAGTCCTTTATTTAGAATTTATGGCATTGCATGCAGGAGCATCAGCATTCTTTTTAGGGTTCTGCATGAAATATAATATTAAGGGGAATGTAGTCTCTAAAATGGGCACTGAGTTCTTCTACCTGTAGGCAAAAGTACAATTATGTCAGTTTAACCGAGCTTAGGAGAAAATCACCGCTGCTGGTAAACCTGAGGGGAAAAGGTAGATATTCAAGATTTTTAAAATCCATTATATTTTATAAAACAAGCATGACCACACAAGTCACAGTCATGAGTCATGACATGGCACAGCAGTGCATGCTATACACATAATTTTCAGCTTGTGGACAACTAGCTTCTCAGATATATTGCTGATTAGGCTACAGTCTGATCATAAGCAAATAGTTTAAAAATAAAATCATTACAAGGCAATACAGTAATATAGTACTTCCAATTATAGCAACATCTGTCAATTCTGCAAGCACAGAACTGTCATATCAGTTAGTAGAATAGCTCAATATGCACAGCGATGTGTGGGACTGCCTGCTGATGAGATAATAAACTTATACAGAGCCTGTTTACTTTAGTAAAGAAAGTAAGAGTCCTTTTATTTAGGAAATCCACTCTAAAATTGTCTTTATTTAGGAAGTCCCTGAATAGCAATCTATAGATCAAAGGGATAACCCAAGTGGGAAGGTGGGATGCACATATCATGTCCTCTCTACCTCTCTGTCTCTATAGTATGTACCCCTCTGTAACCAGAGACAAGGGGCAGCATAAAGTCCTTCACTTCTAACAATATCTAAGCTACTTCTGTATTAATAGTCCCATCCTTCCCTCCCTCACTGCTTCTTTGCTTGATTACTTTTTATCACATCAGATTTATAATTGAACCAGCAGACTGTACCTTTTACCTTTAAATTATGTACTGAGTTAAGAAATTATGCAAGTGTGGCTTCCCCGAACCATTTCCCCCTAAACTCTGTAATTTACATTTTCCCCATCTGGGCTGGCTGTGTGGCAGCACGGTAGGAGGGAGAGGGAAGCCTATGAGAAAAAAAGGTTCAGGAGAAACTTCTACATTTAATATTTGCAGTACTGTGAACATTAAATTATATGTTACATTGAGAAATCACAACTGGATCTCCCAATATCTATTTTACTCTTAAAAGCAGTTAAGATGTAGATAGCCAACTTGGATCAGGCCAGCCATGATACTGGGAAGTTACCTTCTTCTGATGCCATTTCCTTGAGAGAAAATGTCCTCCCACCTCAAGCTCCTGGAGAGAGGGAAAATCAGCCATCAGGACTAATGGGAGGTAGCAATTTATAATGAGGAAAAGCAAAGAGGAAGAGTTTTTTAAAATCTTGCCTCAGTGTCATGGCTAGGGATCCCAGGTGCCCACTGGTGGTGGGCAATCTCCCAGCGTTTTACCTGTTTGCCCACTGGTTGCTGGTGACCAGTGGGAAGTTTTCGGCTGCTCAGAGCTCACCCACCACCAGTGGACACCCCAAGAACATGCATGGCACGTTATGACATAACTTTCAGAGGATCTGTCATCACACAAGTGAAAAGACACACAGAAGGCATGAGATAAGTGCTCCCCCTCCTTCCACTGGGAATGTAAAGGGACCTGGCAACCCATGGACCTAATCCAAAGTGTTCGCTGCCTCTCCCAACTACTTTTGATGGTTACATACACAACAAAGAGATCCAGTCATGGATTCCCAACATAAGATGCAGTTTAACAGTCACAGGCCTACAAACTAATAATGACGACAACTGTGCTTACATTCTGCTCTAGACAGTTTAAAGCGGTGAACAAAGTCAGTGTTATTATTATCCCCACAATACAGCTGGGGAGCTGGGGCTGAGGGGAGCAGCTTATCCAAGGCCACCAACTGAGCTCATGGCAGGAGTGAGATCAAGCAATCAGAGTGTTGATTTACAACCCAACCACTTAACCAGTATGCTACAGCAAGATTAACAAATGACCACCTGAATAGTACCATTTATCTTTAAATTTTGCTGCTTAAATGGGAGATGAGGTAGTCACACTTCCTTCTATCTGTTTATAAGAGTTACAAGATATCAACAGAGAAACCATTTACAAAGGAAAATATTTCCTTTTTTGCTGTGGTTGGATGGGCGTTGGAGCCTGGAGGAGAAGGAATCAGCATTGTTACTGCTTGCATTGCTTTGACTGTGTATTGATGTTAAAAATGAAAAGTGGGTGGCATGGTTGGGAATCCACATGAAAATAAAGGAAGGGAGTTTCTAGTGTATTTATTGGTGTTTGCCTGAGGGGACTCTGTACTGGATTAGGGCCAGAGTGTCCAGAGCATTACAGTGAGGAACATCCTCTGCTCCTAAATACCAACAATATCTATAAGAAATAAGTCTCCCTCTCTTCTTCATTATCCAAATGAAACTATTTGGGCTTTATACTTCAAGCTCAAAGTAATCAGCTGTACTTTAACTGAATGCACAACCCTAATTTCTTTGCCCACTGAAGTAATTCCATAAGAATCTGTCAGGGCAATATATCAGAGCCATTTTAATTGAAGTTGATGTCTAGTGACCTTGGAAATTGGTCACAGCTGTCTATTTACTGTTCGTGCTGTTGTTGTTATAGAATAGTTTATTCTCATTCATTAAAGTTGAGAATGGCCTCAGACACAATTCTCAGTGTTTTCTCATTGGATCTAATTTTGGGGAGAAAAAATCAAGATCTGTAGGATGCAATGAAGCCATGAAGCTGATCATTGCTTGTATAAAAATCTGCCTTTAGCTGTCTCCAGCCACTTGCAGAAAGCAGCCTAAACAATTAGATACACTGCTATTCACTTTATCCAAAATAAAACTAATTTAATTTTTTGTCATATACATTCTGCTGTACCTTCCCTTCCTAAAAAGCAGCTCAGGTGTTATCCACAGTGTAATGGTTTGTTTCTTTCTCTCTCTTTTTTACTGTTTAAACTCTTGGGAGCATTTGCACAGGACTAAAACTCACTCCAAGCTCAATTAGCAATTTAATCAGTTCTCCATAACAGTCACCAGGAGAGTATTGTGGCATTCTGGATCTTTCAAAATAAACACAAGCATGTGGAAAATCTAAATGTAAAGCCTGAGACCACCCTCTTTAACTCAGCCAAATTTCTCTGGATTCCTCTTTCTAATCTGGGCTTGATGCCCTATTGGAGAAAAAGCATGTAATGAAACATTCTCAGCACTCTTCTTAAAATATGGGAACAAAGGCAATACACTCACAAATGGCATATCAACAGTAAATGAAAGAATTACATCAGTAGATGCCTTTTTCCCTCTCTGCTTCTTGGTTAATTAGAATTACCAAGTTGGCAATTGTTCTGAACATTCTTAAGCAGACCATTCCAAAGAGTCCAAAATAGTACTGGCCACAGGATCCATAAGCTGTTCTGGAACAGCCCACTTCTATTCTTTGCAGCCATCAGGCAGAACTCAGCTCCAAGGGTCAGAGCACAATCGGTCCTGCCTAGGTGTGCACACTGAGAAAATTTCCATTTCAATTTTGGATCTGAGATTTCTGGACAAACTCAGTTCCATTATTGGTTTGTTCAGGGTGAACCAGTGCTGACTCAGATCCAATCCGTTTGGTTTGTTTCATTTTCCTTGCACATACACAAGGAAGGAGTTAGCAACACATACGCAGATGCATGCTGTTCTTTTCAAGGGCGGTTGGGGAAACTATTCGGGGGCAGCTCTTTTTGCACTTTATGGCACCGAAATTACTCAGAACACAGTCCTCCATCCAAATCATTGATAGATCCACCAAGTCTGAGCATGCGCAAAAATCATGTTCAGTTACAGACCCCGAAAAATGCTTGAGGAAGGATGTCAAATGAGAATTTGATGGCTGAGCATGCACACACACTGTTCTTTTCAAGGGGGTGGGGTAAGTAAATGAGGCTTTATTTGTGCTTAACCAAGCAAAAACAGCAAATTCAAAACCAACTAGTCTCTCCTCCTAATCCAAAAAACCATCAATCTGATGAGTTTCTCCTCAAGCACTAAACACACAAGGGACCCTAAAGAAGGCTAGTGTTTCTGGATGCATACAATTGTGGGAAACTGGCTGGCAAAGCAGCAGCAGTCGGCTAGTACCCAAACAGGAGAGCACTCCGTTGCCAACCACAGCATGGTGCAGCAATTTTTTAAAAAGTTTTTATGGTAATGTGGTGCTATGCCAATAAATTACTTTTGTGTTCTACTGTTGTCTGTTGTGCCATGCTGCCCTGCACTTTGTAGTTGCATAACATTCCCTTTCCAAGGCAGAATCTTCTTTCAACACTCAGGAGACGCCTCCCCCACCCCCCACCCCACACACAGGTGGATCTGATCGAGCTCCATCTGGCTCCACTCCAGAACCGAAAAGCCAGGAAAGAGCATTGAATGTATAGCTCTTCCCAGGCTTCAAAATTAAGAAAGAAGTGCTCTCAAGAAAGACCTTCATCTCAGAGCCAAGCTACAAGTGACGCCTGACACAGGTTGGACACTTGTCAGCTTCCCTCAAGTTTTGATGGGAAATGTAGGCATCCTGGTCTTGCAGCTGTAATGGAGAGCCAAGCTGTAAAACCAGGACGCCTATATTTCCCATCAAAACTTGAGGGAAGCTGACAAGTGTCCAACCTGTGTAAGGCGTCACTTGTAGCTTGGCTCTCAGCATCAGATTTCTTATCACAGTGGAGAGGCCTGCTGGAACTTTGATGCCTTCTCTCGATGCCTTCTGCCTCTGACCACCTGCTGTTCTTCTAAAGTTTTTTTTTTTTTTACCAGAGATCATTCAGATGACCTTACATGATCCTTTGCAATTTATCTTGACTTGACAGGGCCATAATATTGTTTTACACCATACCCAAAAACATGATAGAGCACTGGCAGAGAAATGTTGGGAGGGTGCAGCTGCTGTGCCATCAACGTTTCACTGACAGCCTCCAGTGATTCTTCTCCTTCCTAAAATAATCAACAACAATGAGATTGGTCATGGGGTAGGGGTGGTTTGGTTTGGTTAATGGTAATGGAGGATGACCCTCTTTGTTTTCTCTATTTTATTACAAATAAGAGTGGGAGACCTTTCATTTTCCAACTAAAACCATTAAGTTGAAAGATGAAGGAAAAGAAGTTAAAGTGAGAGCAGGCAGTTCAGTTTCAGCAGACTAGTGCTTCCATGTGGAAAACTGATCTGGAAAGACTGTAGTGGAACGGTGAACAGTGCATATTGCCTATGCAGCCTCCACATCATTTAGCACTGAGTTAGCTGTTTAAGTGAATGTCCAAGGGGAAAAAAGTATTTTCCTTGCAAGATGAAGCATCTCCTGGTGCTCCCTGACCCATTATCTTAGACTAGCAACAAAGCCCGTTGTGGGGGGGAAATACAACGGGCTCTGGAAAGGGGAGGGCGGGCAATCAGTCAGGCATTCGCTCCTCCTCTGTCACTGATTCCAACTGGTGAAGGAGGGGGGTGGACATTGTCATCTGCTCCACACCTGATCTGCCTGGTCTCGGCTATGTGAAGGGGTGGTGGGCTTTGCTACCTGCTCCATGCCTGATATGTGTCAGGTAAAGGGGGGGGGGGCATTGCCTCCTGTTCTGTGCCTGACTATGGCTGGGTGAAGGGGGGCAGGCATTGCTGCCTGCTCCGAGCCTGATCCAAGCTGGGTGAAGGGGGTTGGGCATTGCCTCCTGCTCTGTGCCTGATCCTGAGAGGTGGTGAGTGGCAGGCTTTACTACCTGCTCTGCTCCTGATCCCAGCTGGGTGAAGGGGGTGTGGGCATTGCCACCTGCTCTGCTCCTGATTCCAGCAGATTAAAGTGGGGGGGGGCATGCTTGGCTCCTGACTCTGGAAGGGTGAAGACAGGGTGGACATTGCTGCCTGCTCAGTGACTTATTCCAGTAGATTGAACGGGGCAAGCATTGCCACCTGCTCTGCTCCTTATCCTGGCTGGGTGAAGGGAAGAAGGGCATTGCCTCCTGCTTTGCGCCTGATCCCAGCCAGCTGAAGGTGCGATGTGGGCATTGCCATGTGCTCCACCATTAATACCAACTGAGTTAAGGTAGGGGAGGGCATTGCCACCTGCTCTGCTCCTGATCCCAGCTGGGTTAAGGTGGAGGGTGGACATTGTCACCTGCTCTGCTCCTAATACCTGCTGGGTTAAGGCAGTGGGAGGGCAAAGCCACATGCTCTGCTTCTGATCCCAGCTGGGTGAAAGGAGGGGTGGGCACTGCCAAGTGCTCCACTCCTAATACCAGCTGGGTTAAGGTCGGGGGTGGCATTGCCACCTGCTCTGCTCCTAATAACAGCTGTGTTAAGGTGGGAGGGGAAATTCCACCTGCTCCGCTCCTAATACCAGTTGGGTTAAGGTGGGCATTGCCAACTGCTCCCCTCCTGATCCCAACTGGTTCAAAGGGGGGTGGGCATTGCCACCTGCTCCACTCCCAATATCAGCTGGGTTGAGTGGTGGGCATTGCCACCTGCCTCACTCCTAATACCAGCAGGGTAAAGGTGGGAGGCGGGCATTGCCACCTGCTCCCATCCTGCTCCCGGCCTGGGCTTCCCACCATGGCATGTTTTCTGGATGGATATGGTGCCTTGCCTAGGCTTCCCTCACTGGCAGCACCCTCTGGTGGTGCACCAGGGTATAAAGTGAGTTATCTGAAATACACTTACTCAATTATTTAGTAAGATTGACTTCTACAGTCACAGTTGGCTTATGGTGGCACCTAAATGAAGGATGGCAGCAGCAGCAGGTCACTGAATAGGCGGCAACAACCTGCTCCACATACCTGGGTCTCAATGCCTCTCCTAGCTTTCTGCAAACAATGCAAAACCAAATTATTCAAAAAGGCTTTTGTATTGTATGGAGGGGTTCTCAGATGCTTCGCTAATGAGTTAAGAACCACTATTTTGCCTTACCTACTACCTGTTGTCTTAAATATGTGCTCCTATGAGCTACTTGTGCTTCATGTGGTCTAATGGCAGCCCTAGAATTGCTTATGTTGTTTCATCATTTCTTCAACTCTGTATGGATTCTTGCTAATGCTATGTCTTTGTAAGCTTGTGTTTATTTACCCTATGGCATTGTTTATGGAAGTCTCCTTGAAATTGACTGTATTAATCTCACACTGTGTAATCCACCTTGAGTCTCAGTGAGAAAGGCAGGCTATAAATGACATAAACAAACAAACAAACAAATAATGTGGGTCTCCCTTAATAATTCTTTATTATTTCCAATTTTCACCCTTATCTGCATAACATGAGCCTTTGCTGCAGGCCAGGACTCAGAACCCTGTTCCTCCTTAACCCTGACCCCATTGTGGTGGGCTGCCACAATTTCCTTGAAATTGATCTTTGGTTTCCTTCACAGGAAGGAAAGTAGAGGAATGACCTTCTCTTTTCTATATGTTTTACAACTAAAAGTGAGTGAGCAGACAGGTCACCAAGTCTCCCTTTCTGACTAAAACCTTGAACTCAGAATTGAAGGACATAGGAGGCAACAAATGGTTGCTGCCAAATAAGTAAGGAAACCAACCAAGAAGCTTTTGTATGTTTGCAACTGTGTATCGTGCTACTATTCTCCACATACTTTAACCCAGAGTTAACAGTTTGAATCAGAAGAGCCCAGAAAAGACAGAAGTCTTTCTTTTTTTCTTTTTTTTTTTAAATAATTTTATTGGATTAGATATCATTAAATTGTACATTACAATCAGTTTCCTTTAATTTTTCCAATTCTAACCCCCTCCCTTTCCCCCCCTTTTGTTGACTTCCAACAGTTTTCCAACCCCTTGTCCCTTTTCCCTTACTCATTTTAAATTTATTCTATCTGTCAAACCTAATCTTTCACTTTCTTCTAAGCTTATCTATATAACACAGTGCTCCTTCTGTCTTCCTACTTACTTTAACAACTAAATAATACATAACTAAATAATACATTCTTGGCATATTTTCTTTTGATAATCATTTAGCTAATTTTGGTACTCTATACTCTATCTTATAGTCTCATCTTCAATATGGGGCAAACAATTTATCCCTCATTTAGCATATTTTTAGATACTTCTATAAACAGTACATTCAATATAAGTCAACCAATTTAACTTATACTCTATATATTTCTTTTTCTACATATCTCATCTTCATACTGTTTTAATTATATAATTGTATTATTCTTTCATTATGCAACTATCCACCAAAAATAGCCAATTTGACCCATATATACCTCCAAACCAATTCAATCAATTTAATACATAATCTATACATTAATATATATTTTCCCACCTTACTTAAATTCCTTCATTGCAATTATAAAATTATCTCCATTATACAATTATTGCCAGAAATGAAATTAATTAGTTTCTATCCTTATAATTAGTTAATTTCTATCATTATAATTCTTGTAATAACACCTATAATACTTAATGCTATATATAATAGTCTAATAAAATAGTTGCTTAGAAATTCTCATTTACCTCTCCACCCCCCGGTAAAGTCACCCCCCTCTGCATTTTATTGTATTTCAATAGTTCTCAAACTGCCACAGTTCTCCTCCCACCTCCCATTTCTTCACTAAATATTGTTTCAGCTTCTCCCAATCCGTGTTGAACTGTCCTGGATCAAGGTCTCTCAGTTTCCTTGTCATTTTGTCCATTTTCGCCATGTACAGCAATTTATATATCCAGTCCTCAATAGTTGGCACTTCTTGCACTTTCCACTTTTGCGCATACAAAAGTCTAGCCGCTGCTGTCATGTAAAATAGCAATGTCCTATATTGTGCTGGAATATCCTCCATTCCCAAGTTCAGTAGCAGGAGTTCTGGGTTCTTATTAATTTGAAATTGTAAAATCTCACTTATTACTCTTATTATTTCCCCCCAGTACTGCCTAGCTACCTCACAAGTCCACCACATGTGATACAAAGATCCCTCATGCTTTTTACATTTCCAGCATTTGTTAGACATATTCAAATTCCCTAGCGCAATTTTCTTTGGTGTCAAATACCAACGATAAATCATTTTATAGACATTCTCTTTAATATTGGTGCATGTCGTGATCTTCAACGTATTTTTCCACAAGTATTCCCACGCCTCCATTGTTATTTCTTTATTAAAGTTTATAGCCCACTTCACCATTTGCACTTTAACTGTTTCATGTTCAGTATACCATTTCAGCATCACTTTATATACCTTAGAGATTTCCTTTTTATCCTCTTGTAAAAGTGCCTGTTCTAATTCCGAATTCTCCATTCTTATCCCTCCCTTCACACAGTCCGAATTATAAAGATCTCTGATCTGTCTGTACTTAAACCAATCGTAACTTGGAGACAACTCGTCCTGCGTCTTTATTTTGGGTTTAGAAAATTCCATTCGGGTTATCTCCTTGTATGTTAAACACTGTTGTTCATTATCGACAGTTCTCGGATCTATTACTTCATATGGAACCACCCATGAGGGGATTCCATCTTGTAGGTAATTTCTGTACTTCTTCCAAGTTGTGAATAGGCTTCTCCGAATATAATGATGTAAGAACATAGACTCCGCTTTTACTTTATCATACCATAAATATGCATGCCATCCGAATATTTTTTTATATCCTTCTAAGGCCAGTAATTTCCTGTTTTTCAGCATCATCCAGTCTTTCAACCACACTAAACAAATTGCGTCATAATAAAGTCTTAGGTTGGGCAGTTGCATTCCGCCTCTTTCTTTTGCATCTTGTAACACTTTCATTTTCACTCGAGGCTTTTTGCCTGCCCAAACAAAATCTGATATTTTCCTCTGCCATTTTTCAAACTGCTTAGAGTCTCGGATAATTGGTATTGTCTGTAACAGAAACATCACTCTTGGCAACACATTCATCTTAATTACTGCAATTCTTCCCAACCATGACAAATTCAGTCTGTTCCATTTAATCAAGTCTTGCTCTATCTGAGTCCATAGTTTCTCATAGTTGTTTTTAAATAAATCTATATTCTTTGCAGTCAGTTCAATTCCCAGATATTTCACCTTACTTGTTACTTCGCAGTCTGTTATTTCCATTAATAATTGTTGTTTTTGTTTAGTCATATTTTTACATAATATCTTTGACTTCTTTTTGTTTACATAAAATCCTGCCAAATCTCCAAACTCCTTAATCTTCTCTATTACTTTTGGCATATTCTCCATTGGATCTTCCACAATTAGCATTATATCGTCCGCAAATGCTCTGACCTTATAGGAAAAGTCCTTTATTTTTATTCCACGGATTGCATTGTCTTCTCGTATCTGTATCATCAGTATTTCCAAAACCAAAATAAACAACAGTGGAGACAACGGGCAACCTTGTCTTGTTCCTTTACCTATAGTCAATTTCTTGGTCACCTCGTCATTAACCACAATTGCTGCACTCTGGTCTCTGTAAATTTCCTTTACTGCTCTTATGAATCTTTCTCCCATTTGTAGCTTTTCCATGGTGGCAAACATAAAGTCCCAGTTCAAATTGTCAAATGCTGAAAAGACAGAAGTCTTTCTAGCAGGGTGAAGTCTTCCTGGTGTTCCTCAACCCATCTTGCACACTTCTAGTCCTGCCTCTCTTTGATAACAAAAGGATAATTCTAAGCATCCATTAAAGTCAGACAAGTTCTGACTAATATCATATTCCACAGCAGCTTAGGTAACCTTATGTCTGCATATCAGCATACTCAACAGAAAAACAAGGTAAACAGACAGATAGAACCCACAGATTTACTCTCTGTGTGTAACAAGCACAGTAAAGTCTGGTTGCTTTGCAAGCTTCCAAAATGCAGTATGGCCTTTTTCTAAATGCAAACCAGAAATGTCAAGCTACTCAAAGCTTGAAAACTGTGCTTTTTGTACATTCTTCCAATTAGGTTGGAAGCATTTATCAAGGAGTGGGTCCCAAGTGGCTGGAGTTATGTGACTTAGCTTACCATCAATCAATGAAACCAGGACCTTGCCAGGATGAGGATGCCAATTCAATGGAAAAGACTCCACATTTAGGTCCCATGGGACTGGTCAGACACTATTTATTTAGAAAATATATATGCCACCTCTCCAGAGGCCCGTGTGGTTGGGAGAGTATTTAAAGGATCCATAGGCCAGGCCCATCAAGCAGTGAGAAGTGTATGTGTGTGAGAGAGAGACAGCTAACAAGGTTCATTACTCCTACCAAGTTTCATTACAGTCTGATTCAATGCATATTAAGGAAGAGGTCTGTTGGTTCAGATTAAAATAAGAAACATGGAACAGAACTGAATTTAATTCATAAGAGAAAAGTATATGGACCTTTCATTATAACGCATTCTCTTTCACCAGAAAAAAATTAGAGAAAATTTTAATATCATCTATAAATGAAACTGAAATAAATGTTGATATGCTGTGAGGTTGTTGGTTTTTTAAAGTGCACATTCCATGCTTTTGTGTTTAAGGCTTCTCCCCCCACCTCTCCACCCAATTTTGATCCCACTGCTAGGAAGCTAATTCACGACGGCATGCTGAGAAGCTATTTATTTTACAAAAGAGGTTGTCTATTCCAAAGGGCCATGTTGTCTTCCAGCTGTGCATCCTGTGCAGCCTCAAGATGAAAACAGCACAATGCTCCGGGCATTCATTTTGATTGTTCCTTTCTTTGTAAACAATAACAGACATGGGTCCAGAAGGGCTAGAATTTCTTTTTGCTTATAATCAGATATACTGGTAGTATGCCTTTTGCAGTAAAATGTGGTTCAACAATGAATAGAAAGAAGATCCAGCATGCAATGTCACTGCTAAGAGCTTAAAGCTAAATGGGAAAAAGAGGGCAGTACCACTCTCCCCAAAGCCAACAAAATAAACTTCAACTGGATGCCTGGTGGAGAATTCATTCTTTCAAATGAAAAGCCTTCACTTTTCCATAGTAAAATTTCCTTGGGTACAACTGTAAATATCTAAATAAAATGCATAAAGTAAAAGACATGGACAGTCAGAGCCTAACATTGTACAAAACTTAAGTGCCCTAATAAGATTACTGCAAGATACTGATATATGAGCCTTTCTTAAAAAGAGAAATTTAAACCTAAAATAGTCATTTTTTAAAAGTGGGTTTTTTACAGCAGCCTTTTATATTTCCCCCAAATGAATAAGTATACAAGGGCATGACTAGCAGCTCTCTTCTAGACAGCATAATCAAAACTACTTTATATAAGCAGAAACCATAAGTTGCCTGTTTATTGATGATGCAATAGGCAACTTAGGATGCCTTGGACACTGGAAGGCGCTGCATGTCTCTCTGTGTATATACTGTATGTTATTCTCTTGATAAGTAAGCTGCTTCTCTTTGTCTAAGGTGGGAACACTTCCTGACTCTTATCTCTCTTTCCTTTGGAAGAGTCTTCTTTCTTGCCTCAAGAAGGAAAAGAGGAATTTTTCAGAGCTCCTACCATGAAGGCCTCATCCATACACCCACATCTAGCTTCAATGCCATGTAAGGTGGCCTTAGTAATACGGAGATTCTTTAGACTAGGACTCTCTTTTTTTACTCCAAGATATTATTGTGAATGGAATCTACCTCAATAAACTGTAAATTCTATCTTTTCTATAATTTAATCTCCTGAAGATTCATTATTGCACATTGGGGGAAAGAGGCAACACCCACACAAAAAGGCCAAAAACAGCCAAAAAAGCTATATTCTATGGCTAGGAATTTCAATTATGCAACATTCCAAGCCAGAAAGCTTGTCAGTTGCAATAAGGTTTGTGGGTCTCACTGGAGAGAAGCAGGGATGGTAACTATCAAGCATCACTGCTCATATAACAAAGAAGCAGCAAAAGAGACAGCATGTATGGCACCTGTTTTTCCCCTTTCTTTCTGTTAAACTCTTCTGCCATGGAAACCATGAATTGCATGTGACTATGTGCCTATTAGAATGTCACAAGTTCACCTGACCATAATTTCCAGCCCCCTCATTCTACTGCCACCAGTGCTGCAGATATCCCTTCCTATACAGCAGCCATCTACTTCATCACTGTCCTCCTCCAAGACCACCATTTTTTCTTAACAGAAAAGAACACTATAAAAGGTATCTCTTCTCCCAAGTAAGGCAACTGGTATAGTCCTCTGGTACTCTTCATCCCAGGGATTTTGTTGTAATTCTGCACTGGTTTCCCATAGACTGGAAAGTGTACCACAAACCGACCTTCTGGTTTAAAAATCCAAATTATAAGAAGCCATAGTACTTTTGTCCTGGCTGTTCTGCCACAGAAAAAAAATGCAGAGCTATTGCCTGTGTCTCCAGGATCTGCAGCAGCAGCTCCATCTGGCTTTAAAGGTCTGTAAGAGGTAGCTGTGTTGAACTTGCGGCATTCTTGCCCAGAATTTGGTGTTGTGGTACAGGCCAAGGGGTGGTTTCTCTCTCAACTTTTTATGGGCCAGAAAACACAACTTCACTAGCTATACAGTAATCTATCAGATTGAGGGTCCAGCGTCAAGGGGGACAAGAGTTAAGGGCAAGGTGACAGAACACACAAGGCAACTTGTTGAATGTTTAAACAGCCACAATTTTATTGGTTTACAGCCTATGGAGCCAATCCAAGCATTGGCTGACCTGCTTGCTGACCAATGGTACCCTCACCACTTCAGCCTGGCTGCTGAAGGGGGAAATCGCAGGATGACATGCCATGGGATTCCACATGAATGCAAACCTCTACTTGGATTCCCCTGCTACCTGAGAGTGAGCATGCCTGACATCTGCTAACTGTTCTTGTCCCTGCAATGCATCACCCCCAAGATCCCTTAAGAAGATCTCCAAGTATGAAGAAACTGGGCTCATGGTCCATTTCCCACCAAAAGAATCCATGCCCAATGCCGAAATTGTCCCTCCCAAAGTTGTGACAAAGATAGAATAGCCTAGAGCAGAAAACCACATTGACACCAAGATGATACAGGTTCCAAGCAACCATCAAAAAGAGATTTTTAAATCCCAAAGCCCTTAAAAATGCCCAGCAATCCTGAAAAATGAGGGTGGGATGGGTGGGAATCCAATGCAAGAGCAGAGTACTGGGAACCCAGCCACCTCTGCAAACCTATCCCCAGCCTGCTGACCAGAGGAAAGACTGTGTCTTCTAGGTCTGCTAGCTGAAAAGTCCTTACCAGTCCAAGCCCAGCCAGCCTGCTGTTGGTTGTTTATCCAGGCATTTTGAACCATGGACTGCCACGCCTGCCCCAAGGAAGCTGCTGGGAGCCACCAGGCCCCAATACTGGCAGCTGCCATGCTCTACACGCCTTCAAAATTAATTACTGATTCCCTGAAAACAGCATAAGAAAGCCTAGAATAGCATATTTCTCTCCGATGTGCTATTTCTTTGCAAGGAGTTTTTATATGAGGGAAACATTAACAATGTGATTCCCCTATCTGTAATCTTAAGTGGTACAGTGTGTCTTATCACTTCAAAATTATAACATCTCATTCTGCTGAATATGTATGACTGACCACAGAAAGGCACAAAAGAGTGTCAAATTGCATCTCTCATCCAACATCATATGCTTGGTTCACACATTTAGCAGAATGAGGTAGTAAAGGGGCACAGTGTCTACTATCTGGAAAGGTGCATGTTGCTTTTTTATCATACTTTAAAACTTTGCAAATAAAAAGAATTAATCACTAAAGGTAAAAGCATCTGCCTGAGCCCACCCCACATTGGGCTAGTTTTTTTTCTTTTTTCTTTTTTCTTTTTTTTTAAATACAGTAGAATATTCAATGTGTACAGTTCTGGTCGCCACACCTTAAAAAAGATATCATAGCACTGGAAAAAGTACAGAGAAGGGCAACTAAAATGATTAAAGGGTTGGAACACTTTCCCTATGAGGAAAGATTGAGGCGCTTGGGGCTCTTTAGCCTGGAGAAAAGACGACTGAGGGGAGACATGATAGAGGTTTACAAGATAATGCACGGGTTAGAGAAGGTAGAGAAAGATGTGTTTTTCTCCCTTTCTCACAATACAAGAACTCGTGGGCACTCTATGAAATTATTGAGCAGTCGGGTTAGAACAGATAGAAGAAAATACTACTTTACACAAAGGGTGATAAACACATGGAATTCGTTGCCACAGGAGGTGGTGGCAGCTACAAGCATTGCCAGCTTCAAGAGGGGACTGGACAAATATATGGAGCAGAGGTCCATCAGTGGCTATTAGCCACAGGAGATAGATGGTATTCTCTTTGTGGGGAGGTGGTGCTCTGTTGTCTTGGTGCTGGAAGGAAGGCAGTGGGAGGGCATCTGGTGTCCTGGCCTCACTGACAGTCCTTTAGATGGCACTGGATTTCTAGCCACTGTGTGTGACAGAATGTTGGACTGGATGGGCCACTGGCCTGATCCAACATGGCTTTGCTTATGTTCTTATGTTCTTAAGGTGATGCCTAGCTGTAGCCTGAAACGACATTGTTCAGTCAGGATTTCACCACCTCATTCTGCTACATGTTTACACCAGATCCAAGTGTTTTGCTTGCTCGTGGCAGAAAGATTGATTTACATGTATTGTTGACTCAAGATGATCGTTTGGAAAGTGTTCTGTCCTTTCCCCTTTTAACTTAGTACCTAGTTGCGATGGGTAACTAATAATATTTTAAAATTAGCAAAACTGAAGTTATCTATCCCCTTATTCCTTGTAAAGCCACCATGAGTTGCTTCTTAAAATAGAAAAGCCAAGAATATAGTGGATCTTGTACAATCTGAAGTAGTATTTTAAAAGGCCTAACATGTGGAGTGAAAGAAGAAAAATGCGATCAAACAGACTTTCAGAGGAAAAAAATCTTATTTATAATAAAGCACAGATTAATAGCTATTAAACTACCAAGAACTGAAGAGCAATCACCCACATTATTTCATTGATTCTTTGGCTTTGTAAAAAAAAGGAAGTTTGATGACTCACCAGCAGGCTGGGTTTGCACTAGGTTCAAGATGCAGTGGAGGCGGGACTAACCTGGAAGAGGTGGAGCATCCATCCCTGCTCTGGGCCAGCCTCGTGGTCAGATCCATTTTACCCGAGCATCCATAGGAGCAGCAAGTCACCCTCCCACCCTCCACTATTCTGGACTGGTGGGGGGGGCACCATCACAACTTTATGGGTTTGGCGGTTTTGTGGCATTGGGCCAGATCCCAACAGGGTGAGTGGGCCTTCGGGACAGCTCACCCTGACGGATCTGGAAGCAAAGGTCGCCAGGCAGGGCCGGCAATGGAACAATGTGTACCAAGGTGTGCCAGCATCGGTCAGCAGCCAGGCCCCCAATGCCAACAGGAATCCATGCCCAGATGCCAGGCCAATGGTCCATCCAGCTGTAATCAATAGAGTTGTGGCCATTCCTAACCCAAACAAGTGTCTGGTGTGATTCTTTAGCCGGAATGCAGTCTGACATAGCATATAGGTGACATATACATTATACAGTTACTGATTTTAGGTCATACAGTAAAAATAGTAATTCTGTGACTCTGGATTCTACATTTTAGAGCAATAGATAATCTCTGTCTTAGCCAAGACAACAACAACTAAAAAACATGTGATTGTTCAGGACCAAAAGAGCACTGACATTTCATAAGTGCCTTTCAAAGTCTGCAAATAGGCAAGACTCCAGACAAAATGAAGGCGGCAACTAATTTGAATTCATATTCCCCTGTCACTTGACAGAGCAAGGTTTTAAAAATTGCTGCTATTTAGCATAAAGTAAGCATAACAAACATTAATTTCTACAATTATGGTTAGGATTTTGTCATATACTGGAAAATCAGTCCTCTGAATGCTACTTTATCACGAAGAGTGTTCTAGTATATGGCACATATTTCAGCCTTAAGGGTATGTTTAATATAAGAGTGCCATACAAACGAATACCATTTCTTATACCCCAATCTTAAATACAGGGAAGGAAGGCAGCCTGTCATCTTGGAAGTTAAACAGGTCAGTACTTGGACAGGGAACCAGAAAGGAAGACTCTGTGAAGGAAACAATGGCAAACCACCTTTGCTTCTCACTTGCCTTGAAAGCCTCTTGATGGGGTCCCTCTAAGTTGATGGTGACTTAATGGCACATACATAATTTTAGACACAATGACTTGGAAGTCCCATCTATTTCAATGAAATCTGCTTCAAAATAATTGTCCATAAGTTTGCATTCCTAGTTATCTTTTAATGAGTTAAAGGGATCATCAGTGTAATCAAGCAGATACATGTGTGTAGGGTTTTCAAGGCAAGAGACAAACACAAGGAGTTTGCCATTGTCTGCCTCTGTGTAGCTACTCTGGGCTTCCTTGGTAGTCTTCCATCCAAGTACTAACCAGGGCCAACCAAGCTTAGCTTCCAAGATTTGGTGAAATCAGGCTAGCCTGGGCGTGTACTGAAATGCACATTTTTTTTTAAATAGGATGGTAAAACGAGTGAAGCAAAGAAAATCCTTGACAGCTGAATAAAAGACAGGATTCAATTACCTTTAGCAGGAAAATGTGCAATTAGAACAGATATTCTAGTTTTATCCGTGAAAAGAAATTGATGGGGGGGGGGAAGCTAATGTATCTGGCAAGACTACTTGCACAGATCCTATCATTTTAACTTCCTTGAAATGTAAATTAAAGATTTCATTTCAAAATACACACTTCAAAAGTGGTATGCTTAAGCTAACAAAAGCATTGAAATGTTTGTGACCTGAAATGGAAACTTTCAATTCATTTCCAGTCAAACGACTTTTTTCTTCAAACAAGTCTGCATTCAGATGTCCCAATAAATTCAATATATTGCCTCCAACCACGTTGTCCAGCCCACCAGTTTTGATACTATTCTGCAACCCCGCTATCTCTGCTGCCCCCCACCTGCAAAGGTGAAGTGGGTGGTAGTGACCAAGGGACAGAACTTTTTCAGTGATATCGTCTTATTTTGGGGCTGCCCTTCCTCTTTAACTTACCTTCATTTAACCAACAGGCCAAAACATTCCTCTTCACTGAGGCTTTTAATCATGGGGTTTTCTTTTAGCTGAATTATGGTTCACTTCTGGTTTGAGGACTGTTTTATCATATTATTTCATGTATTTTTATGCCCTGGGTAGTTTTAAATGGCTGGATTTTATTGTTTTTGTTGTGAGCCACTATGACGGCCCCCCTCACACACACACACACACACACACACTTCACTCTCCCCTCTGAAAGGCCAAAATTCAGTTTCCCTGCTTTGACTGAGCAGCCCCACGTAGTGTGTTAATATTTGTGGCTTTGAAAGTCTGTCCCACCCTGACATGTAGATACAATTGTGACTTTTTAGCCCAGCCCAGAAATGTGATGTTGAAAAGCAGGAGCCCTATTATTTTTTGTTGAAAATGGCACTATAGACTGTATAACATTCAAAAAGGAATAATTTAACAGGCAGTGAATGAGTAAGAGTAGGCAGAGGATGTAAATATGGAGGTAAAATTTTGTTGGTATTACAGAATACACTTCTTGTAACAGGCAAAATAGTATCCTTGAAGCTTATTTTCATATATATATATTCTTGGTTCTTAGAAATGAGAGGTGTTTTACTTAATAATTTAGGTACAGTAACAATATTTCTTCAGAAAGCTTCCTATGACAGTTCAGGTTTCCTGGAGTTAGTGTAAAACCGTTTTCCCTTCACAACAGACCCGGGGTTCTCCTCAGAGCCTCCCCCCCCCCACACACACATAGAAACTGGACAGGAATTTATCTTCTCCTCAGAAGATATAACCTTCTTTTGGCTTGAAAGGGAATCTCAACCCAATACCTAATCATCCTTGCCAAAACACACTCCCAGTCCTTATGCTGACACTTAGACTTTGAATTCTTCAGTTAATTAGATAGAATTCTTCAGTTAAGGCAAAGGAATCTTCTCCCTTCACTCTAAAGGTGAACCTGTCTGGCTTCACTTGTCAAACTCACTGACTCCAAAATCCTGTCATAAACCAAGTGACTGCCTTCAGACAGGTTCTAACTGATCAATCAGAGAAAAAGGAGCAGACTGTCACTCAAGCTCTCAATTCTAGGGAATAGTTAAACCTTCCTCTCCCAGTTCTCCGATTTTGCTGCCCTTCAGAAACCTGATGTTAAGTGCAGTCTATCACAACCACATCAAGCAGGTCAATAGAGAGGCAACAAATTCCTTATATTCAGTAAACAAGATTTCTGGCTATTTCCATGACAAAAGGCCAGGTAGTATCTGGTGTAAAATAGACTGTTTCCAGGAAATGTCTCACAGTCATTGGATCATTAATCAAGCATGCCTCTATCCACACAAGGAATATGTCTCTTTGCATTTACCAAATGAAGAATGTTCTCCATATTAGCATTTATGATCAGTGGCGGACTGGCCACGGTGTCAGCTTGCCCGATGGCAAGTGGGCCCTGTGAGCCCCTGATGAAGTGGCCCCCCTTAAAAATTAGACAATATGTTTAAAATCCCCCAATTTAGAAGGATTTATTTATTATTTATTTATTTATATATATCATATTTGTATTCCACCCTCCCCGCAAGCGGGCTCAGGGAGGATAACAACCTTAAAATCATTTTAAAACCTTCCGTATTAAAACATTAAAACGTCATATAAACTTAGCAGAACTTTTTTGCCTGGCGGAAGCAATACAATTAATAACCAATGATACAGCAGTACAACTGGATATAGCAGCACAGTAACAGCAGCTGAAAAACAAACAGTGGTGGGCAACTTTCACAGGGAGGGGGATCGATATTACATCCTCCGGCCAGTGGAGGCCCAATCTCAGCCATGAGCCTGGCGGAACAACTCTGTCTTACAGGCCCGGCAGAAAGATAGTAAATCCTGCCGGTCCCTGGTCTTAGTAGACAGAGCGTTCCACCAGGTAGGAGCCAGGACTGAGAAAGCCCTGGCTCTAGTTGAGGCAAGGCAGGCCTCCTTGGGGCCAGGGACCGATAACAGTTGTTTTTCTCCCGATTGGAGGGTCCTCCGGGGAATATACGGGGAGAGACGGCCCCTCAAGTACGCTGTCCCCAGTCCTCACAAGGCCTTATAGGTCAATACAGAGAACCTTGAACTTGATCCGGTACTCCACTGGCAACCAATGCGGCTTGCGCAGTATTGGTGTAATAGGCGCCCTATTTGGTGCTTTCATAATGACGCATGCTGCTGCATTTTGCACCAGCTGCAATCTCCAGGTCAGGCTTAAGGGTAGGCCCACATAGAGTGAGTTACAGTAGTCTAACCTAGAGATGACCATTGCCTGGATCACTGTAGTTAAGTCACAGGTAGACAGGTAGGAGACAAGTTGCCTGGTCTGCCACAGGTGGAAAAAAGAAGACCTGACAACCACTGTGACCTGTGCCTCCATTTTCAGGGAGGCATCCAGGATCACCCCCCAGATTCCTGACCCTCAGAACTGGCACAAGCTGCCCCCCATTGAAGGCCGGGAGCCGGAGTCCCAAACCCAGTCCCCCGTGGCTCAAGTACAAGACCTCTGTCTTTGTTGGGTTCAGTTTCAGTCGACTCTGTTTCAGCCAGTAAGTCATGGCTGCAAATGCATGTTCCAGGATATCTGGGGCTGAGTTGGCCGTCCATCATCAGATACAGCTGGGTGTCATCTGCATATTGATGATACCCAAGCCCGAAACTTCGCACCAACTGGGCAAGGGGGCACATGTAGATGTTAAACAGTAAAGGGGAGAGTATTGCCCCCTGTGGGACCTCACACACCATGGGTGATGTGGTGACAATTTCTCCCCAAGCACCACCTTCTGTCCCCAACCGTGGAGAAAAGAGACAAGCCACTGTAAGGCAGTCCCTCATATCCCCACATTGGCGAGGCGGTGGGTCAGAAGATTGTAATTGACTGCGTTAAACACTGCTGACAAATCCAATAATATCAGCAGCGCCGAACCGCCTCGATCCAGATGTCTGTGAAGGTCGTCTGTGAGGGTGACCAGCAGCATCTCCGTCCCATGTCCTGGCCAGAACCCGGACTGAAAAGGATCTAGGGCCAAGACATCCTTCAGGAAACCCTGTGTCTGTTCCACCACTGCCTGCTCAATCACCTTTCCCAGAAACGGGAGGTTCAAAACTGGGCAATAATTGACCAGGTCGGTAGGGTCCAGTGATGGTTTCTTCAAGAGAGGCCTCATCACAGCTTCCTTTAATGGCCCGGGAAAAACCCTGCTGCCCAAGGACGTGTTAACAATGGCCTCCAATGAGGACTGTAGACCCACAGTGGAAGAAAAATGGTGGCTGCCAGGGGCCACTCTAGAATTTCCTTCCTCCTAATCTCTATGGTAACATAGAGTGGAAGGCTAGAGCACCCTGGCTGCTAGAGGGCTGGTGGTTGCCTACTGTTTCCCCTCTCCCCCAGTTCAGAGTTCATTAGCTCAGTGCAGGGATCCTCATGGGTTGGCTCCATCCCCCCTTCAGCCTGGGGTTGCGGGCCCTGTACAGGGGCCACTGGAGTAGGCAGTCCTCGCCTCCACCAAGCAAGAGGTTTGCCTCCCAGGAGCTGTGGCTGCCTACTGCCTGGCTGTTCTGCTGATGCTCTGCCCCGCCACAGGAGAACAGAACAGAAGCGAGTTGCCTTTTCCACTTTCTCCCCCTGGGAAGCCAGCACTGTCCTGTGGGGGCAGGGGGAGGCTGTGAGGCCCGACAGGTGAGTGGAGTAAGTAAGCAAAAGAATGTGTGTGTGTGTGTGTGTCTGTGTGTGTGTCTGTGTGTGTCTGTGTCTGTGCATGAAAGAGAAAGAGAAGCCTGGGTTGGGGGGTGGGGATGGGGTGCAGAGCCAGCAGGCGAGTGGAGTAAGCAAGCAAAAGAATGTTTGTGTGTCTGTGTGTGTGTGTGTGTCTGTGCATGAAAGACAAAGAGAAGCCTGGGTTGGGGGGTGGAGATGGGCTGCATTGCCGGCAGGTGAGTGGAGTAAGCAAGCAAAAGAATGTGTGTGTGTTCATGAAAGAGAAAGAGAAGCCTGGGGTGGGGGTGGGCTGCAGAGGCAGCAGGGAGTGGGGACTTCCGGTTTGGGATTTATGGAGGTCTGACGCAGCTCCAACTGCGGAGCTGACCAGACTGCCGTTTTAAGCGGCCGGCGGGGGCAAATTAGCCCGCGGCCGACTGCTCTCAGGTGGAGAGCAGGCAAAGAACGCTCAAGACCTCAGGGCGCATTGATCTCGGGCGAGGGGGGGCTCTGCGCAACGGGCCCCCTCACGACCCTTGAGGTCCCACCCTGTGACAGGTTGGCTATGATCTCTGCGGCAGTTTCTGGGCCAATGCGGTTGGCATAAGACCTACGTACCCAAGCTTCAACAGGGGAAAGAGGAGTAGAGGAGAAACGAAGATTGAAACAGTGATTACAACCCACGGAAAGTGAACGAGAAGGTAAAGATCACTATCTTCTGATACAGGACAGATTGTTAAAAGCAAAGAAGATTAAAAGTAGATTTTAAAACTGCAACAGGCTAATTATAAGGAGGAGAAGACTCGGCAAGAGTCGAAATAGAAAAAAGACTAAGTTTAAAGAAGTTATTAAAGAATTTGGACTATTGTTTTGAATACTTGCGGTTATGGAGCTGTGAGAAAATTTTACCATCGCGAGAGCTACTGCGGGAAGTCGGGAAACAGGAAGTACGTAATAACAATAGAGTTGCTGGAGAGAAGCGGCCCCTGCCAGAGGGCAGGAAGAAGGGAATCGCCATCTTTGAAAGGGGAAGAGCCGCGGCTTCAGCGGAAGAGGAAGTAAGCCATTTTGGATTACAAAAACCATAGAAGAACCATAGAGAAAAGACGCCCGACATTTTGGATTTTCTAAAAGTTTTTTCTTTGCAAAAAGACCGGGACATTTAAATTAAAAATTAAAAAGACACTAAATTTTACGCCACGGAGTTAAGGAAGAGGGCGGATTCGTGGGAGCGAGCTAAGGCAAGCCCCACGATGTCGAAAAAAGAGTGGCAATCGGCAATAGAGAACCTAGACAAAAAACTCTTAGAAGTGATTAAAGAACTTAAGGACATGAAACCGGAGCTGATCAAAGAGGTTAAACAGACAGTGAAAAGTGAGCTGTCAGAAGTAAAGAAAGGTATGGAAATAATGCAAAATGAATTGCAAGGAACACAGCAGAGAGTTAAAGTAGTAGAAGGCGCGGTGGAGAATTTAGCTGACACGCAACAAACAGAGATGAGGCTGATGAGGGGGAGAATGGCGATTGCGGAAAGTAAACACATGGAGAAGCAGCTGAGATTTCGCGGCTTGCCGGAAGTGGAAGGAAAGACAGCGCAAGAACAGATGACTGAGGCGTTAGCTGAATACCTGGGGAAGGAGGAGGAGGAAGTTGTGGCTATCCTGGACGTGGTATATCGTGTAAATTCAAGAATTGCGACCCAGAGGAAATTACCAAGAGATGTGATTGTGCAATTCACGACCCGAAATATGAAAGAGAAGATTGTGACTAAACAGTTTCAAGATCCATTGGAGATTGACGGCAAGACGATTATCATCATGAAGGAACTACCCAGATCGGTGTTATTGGACCGGAAAAAATACAAGGCGCTAATTCAGATTTTGAAGGACATGAAAATCAGGTACAGATGGGAATTATCAGAAGGAGTGTCCTTTGAATTTGGAGGGGCCAAAAAACGTATCAGATCTGAACGAGAGATGGAGCGATTTATAAGAGACAATGAAAAGGACTTACCAGCAACAAGATTATGATTATGGAGTGTAAAGTTTTATCTTGGAATGTAAATGGACTTAATTCGCCGAATAAGAGAAAAAGCACTTTTCACTGGCTATTAAAACAAAAATGTGATATTGTATGTTTGCAAGAGACCCATATTCGAAAACAGGACGTAAAGTATTTAAAATCGAAAAAATTGGGCAATGATTTTGCAGCAGCCTCTAATAAGAAAAAAAGAGGAGTAGTGCTTTATATTAAAGAGGAGCTGCAGCCAAAGTTTGTAATGAAAGATGTGGAAGCCAGATTTATAGCAGTGGAATGTGTATGGAATTCAAAGAGAGTGCTGGTAGTTGGAATTTATGCACCTAATGGAGCAAAAGAAAGCTTCTTTGAGGATTTAAGGAAGCAACTAGACGAACTTTCATATGACCAGATAATACTTGCTGGAGACTTCAATGGAGTGACAAATTTGGATTTAGATAAAAAATCATCAACTGCACAAAAGAAAAGAGGACTGTTACCAAAGCTGTTTTTTGAATTGATACAACAGGAAACCTTAGAAGATGTATGGAGAAGACAAAACCCGAAAAGTAGACAATTTACGTTCTACTCCGCAAGACACTTTACACTATCAAGAATTGATATGATCTGGGCCTCACAAGACTTAGCGTTATGGACTAAGGAAGTGGAAATAATGCCGATGGTAGGCTCGGATCATAATCCAATTATGTGGAAATTGGGGAGAAGGAGCAAAAGGAAAGGATGGAGAATAAATGAGGATTTACTTCAAGAGGGAGAGAATATGGAGATGCTGAGAAGAGAGACAAAGTTCTTCATACAATACAACATGAATAAAGAAGTACCAACCAACAAGGTCTGGGACACCTACAAGGCGGTAATTAGGGGCATACTAATGGACTTAAATGGGAGAGCCAGAAAAAAGAAAGAGGAGAAGAGACAGGAGATTATGGAGAAAATAAAAGCCAAAGAAATACAGTTAAAGAAGAGACCAGGGAAAAAGAAAATTTATCAGGACATTAAAATATTACAAGAACAGCTGACAGCAATGAATAATAAAGAATTGGAGTGGAATCTTAAAAGACTGAATCAAAAAGGGTTTGAAGGTGCAAACAAACCGGCGAAATATTTGGCATGGCAATTGAAAAAGAGAAAGGAAAAGAAAATCATAAAATATGTGAAGATAACAAAACGTATTTGGAACAGACATCCATTAGTAGAGCCTTCTATAAATTTTATGCTAAACTGTATAATAAGAAAGAGGTGAACAAAGAATCAATAGCGACATATTTGGAGAAAATGAAGCTCCCAGTAATCTCGGAAGCTTGGAGAGACAGACTGAATAATGAAGTAACGGATGAGGAAATAAAAATGGCAATACAATCAACAAATTTGGGAAAGGCGCCAGGGCCAGACGGACTTACAGCTAAATTTTATAAGACAATGGCCAATGAACTGGTACCATTCCTAAAAGAGGTGATCAATGGAGTTTTAAAGGATCAACGGATTCCAGATACCTGGAATGAAGCTAACATATCATTGATCCCCAAAGAGGGCCAAGATCTGACTAATGTGAAAAATTACAGACCTATATCCTTACTTAATAACGACTATAAAATCTTTGCGAAGATACTGGCAGAGAGAGTGAAGGGATGGCTTTCGGAAGTTATTGAGGAGGAACAAGCAGGCTTTTTGCCAGATAGACAAATCAGAGACAATTTAAGGACAGTGATCAATGCCATTGAATATTATGATAAGCGTTGTGACAAAGAGGTTGGTTTCTTCTTTGTTGATGCTGAAAAAGCATTTGACAATTTGAACTGGGACTTTATGTTTGCCACTATGGAAAAGCTACAAATGGGAGAAAGATTCATAAGAGCAGTTAAAGAAATTTACAGAGACCAGAATGCAGCAATTGTGGTGAATGACGAGATTACTAAGAAATTGACTATAAGTAAAGGAACAAGACAAGGTTGCCCGCTGTCTCCGCTGTTATTTATTTTGGTATTGGAGATACTGATGATACAAATACGACAAGATGAAGAAATCCGCGGAATAAAAATAAAAGACTTTTCTTATAAGGTCAGAGCATTTGCGGACGATATAATGTTAATTGTGGAAGACCCAACGGAGAATATGCCAAAAGTGATAGAGAAGATCAAGGAGTTCGGAGATTTGGCAGGGTTTTATATTAACAAGAAGAAGTCAAAGATACTATGCAAAAATATGACTAAGCAAAAACAACAACTGTTAATGGAAATAACAGACTGTGAAGTAACAAGTAAGGTGAAATATTTGGGAGTTGAACTGACTGCAAAGAATATAGATCTATTTAAAAATAACTATGAAAAATTATGGACACAGATTGAGCAAGATCTGATCAAATGGAATAGACTGAATTTGTCATGGCTGGGAAGGATTGCAGCAGTTAAGATGAATGTGTTACCAAGAGTAATGTTTTTGCTACAGACAATACCAATTATCCGAGACTCTAAGCAGTTTGAAAAATGGCAGAGGAAAATATCAGACTTTGTTTGGGCAGGCAAGAAGCCTCGAGTGAAAATGAAAGTTTTACAAGATGCAAAGGAAAGAGGCGGAATGCAACTGCCCCATCTAAGACTTTATTATGATGCAATCTGCCTAGTGTGGCTGAAAGACTGGATGACGCTGAAGAATAAGAAATTATTGGCCCTAGAGGGATATAAAAAAATATTTGGATGGCATGCATACCTATGGTATGATAAAGTAAAAGTGAACTCTATGTTCTTACATCATTACATACGGAAAAGCCTATTTGCAACTTGGAAGAAGTACAGAGATTTTCTACAAGAAGGAACCCCCCTGTGGGTGGTTCCATATGAAGTAATAGACCCGAGAGCTGTCTATACTGAGCAACAGTGTTTAACATATAAGGAGATAACCTGAATAGAATCTTCTAAACTTAAAATAAAGACACAGGACGAGTTATCACCAAACTATAATTGGTTTCAGTATAGGCAGATCAGAGATCTCTACAATTCGGATTGTGCAAAGGGAGGCATAAGAACAGAGAACTCGGAACTAGAGCAGACACTTTTAAAAGAGGATAAGAAGGAAATTTCCAAGGTATACCAAGTACTGTTGAAATGGTATACCGAAGATGAAATAGTTAAAGTACAAATGGTGAAGTGGGCCATAAATTTCAACAAAGAAATAACAATGGAGGCATGGGAATACTTGTGGAAAAATACAATGAAGATTACGACGTGTACTAATATTAAAGAGAACATTTACAAAATGATTTATCGTTGGTACATGACACCAAAGAAGATTGAGCTAGGGAATTTGAATACTTCCAACAAATGCTGGAAATGTAAAAAACATGAGGGTTCTCTGTATCATATGTGGTGGACGTGTGAGGTAGCTAGGCAGTACTGGGGGGAAATAATAAGAGTAATAAGTGAGATTTTACAATTTCAAATTAATAAGAACCCAGAACTCCTGCTACTGAACTTGGGAATGGAGAACATTCCAGCCCAACATAGGACATTGTTATTTTACATGACAGCAGCGGCCAGACTTTTGTATGCGCAAAAATGGAAAGTACAAGAAGTGCCAACTATTGAGGATTGGACTTACAAATTGCTGTATATGGCCGAAATGGACAAAATGACAAGAAAATTGAGAAATCTGGACCCAGGACAGTTTAACACAGACTGGGAGAAGCTGAAACAATACTTGGTGAAGAAATGGGAGGTGGGAGGAGAACTGTGGCAGTTTGAGAACTATTGAAACATGATAAAATGCAGAGGGGGGTGACTTTACCGGAGGGTAGAGAGATAAATGAAAATGTCTAAGCAGTTATCTTGTTAGATTGTTATATATAGAAAAATATATAGAATATTGATAGAAAATAACTAACTATAAGGACCGATTAATTAATATTATTTCTGGTATAAATGTATAATATGTTAAATTGAATAAGTCTACCTGAAGAAATATATGGATCAAATTGATTGATAACCTTTGACGATAGTTATATAGATGTATAATTAAAGTAAAAGGAAATTAATAATATAATTAAATATAACTAAAGTAGAATGAAGATAAGATATGCAGAAAAAGTAACATATAGAGTATAAGTTAAATTGGTTGACTTATATGAATGTATGGATTATATGGTTTATGGTTTATAGAAATATCTGAAATTATGAAAAATGGGACAAATTGTTTGTCTAATATGGGAGAAGGGACTTAAAGATAGGGTACAGAGTATTAAAAATAGTTAAAGAATTATTGCTTGGATTAAAGGGAAAGTATATGTTTGTTAGATAGATGAATTTAAAATGAGTAAGGGAAAAGGGACAAAGGGTTGGAAAACTGTTGGAAGTCTACAAAAAGGGGGGGAAGGGAGGGGGTTAGAAATTGGGAAATGGGGGAATTGATTGTAATGTGAAATCAAATGATTCTAATCCAATAAAAATTTTATTAAAAAGAGGCAGCAGGGAGTGGAGAATGCAAGCAGATTCGCACAATCATCCAGTGAATTCAAACGATTGCTCTTAATACAGTAGTTCATTAACAGGTAGTTCAAATATGCTTTTGAACTACCTGTTAATGTGTAAAATGTACAGTACAAGCAAACTATTTATTTAAAAATATCCTCCATTTATTTAAAAAAATTAAAAATTAAAAATTCAATTATAACAATCTGTATTTACATTTAGTATCTACTGTATACTGCCAGTAATATGTACAATATATGTACACTGTAATTACTACATACTGTAATACATTTATTTTGTAAAAAATTTAATTGTACCTTTTTCCACTTATGTATTTTTTGAAAATTTTATTTATTTCTTATAAAATTAAATGATAGCTTTGTAGTTGTGGGTGGGCCCCCTTTGTCTCCTGGCAACCAATATTTTTAGACCCATCCCACCACTGTTTATGATCCAGATTAGACTAGTTGAATTTCCCATCAAAGTCCTGCTTCTCTATTCAGACCTCCTCCAAACTCTTCCCCTCATCTGAAATATCCCTTTGCGTGGGTCAGTGTTCAGACTGAGGCGCTTAAACTAGCAGCTTCTTTGGAGGAGGAGTGACATGTGATGGAAAGGAAGTTCCAGGCTAATGATCAGGCTAATGGAGTTTGGATTTGGGCTTGCAATTCTAATCCAAACTACACCATACTGATCAACTACTGAGAAAAGTAAGCCCCATATCAGTAAGAGCTTTGCCAATGATTAAGTGCTAGAATGGAGGAATGTACCATCAAAGGATATTCTGAATCTGGAATTTGAGCCTAATTAGTTACAAGCTGTAACTACTAATTGGTTATATTTGAAATATTATGTCACTGTACAGACTCCAGAATCCGCAGTATTACTTTCATCATCCTGATCCAGACATGGAGTATTCTCTAAGTACAGTGTAACCATGTTATTTGAGTTCAGTGTATTTCAAGATATATCTATTGCCATATACTTTCCTGAAATCATAGGCAGAACAATCCAAACTCCAAGTGCCATCTTATTTAGAGGCAAGGGTGCCCTCTACAAGGACCAAAGGTATCTCAGTAGCAGCTGAGAAACTTTAGAATTCATTGTCACCTCATACAATTTGTTTGACCCGATCTCTGCCTGCCTTCCATTTTTTTCTTTTTAATTAATATTATTATATAAGAACACTTAGGATATAGAAAAGAAAAAAGGAAAGGAGAATAAAAATTAAAAAGAAATTTCTGCTACATGTTACAAGGACTAATAAAATATGATAAGCATATGACTCTTAAAATATCTTTCAAGCTTATCACATAATATGCTCAGAACTGATAAACTCAAAAATCTTTTTAAAAAATCTTCCTTTTCTTAATCTTAATAAACCTTACCCCTAGATCAATAAATGCTATAACTAATTATATATTAATCTATTAAACTAATTATCTATAAGATATATAAGAATATAGCATTAATCTGCCTGCCTTCCATTGATACATTTTTACCGATATATTTTGGTTAGCCTGGAAACTGAGACTATGATTATTTGGTTAATTTCTTTTGTTGGCTGTTCTTCATTATTTTTTTTTTGTTATTATGGTTCTTAGTTGAACTTTCCAATTGCTTTTGCAATTTTTAAATGTTTAATCATTTTATTGTTAAAAACTGTAAATAAATAAAAGTGGAATCACACAGCGACTAGTGGAGGCAGTTACATCCTGTACACAAGCATACTCCGTGTCTACCATGTTTATATGTAAAAATATATACAGAAGAAAGTCAACTTCAGGATAGCCTTTGGGAAATATCCTAATTATCATTTTTTGCTCAAAAATGAGCATGTAACCTTTCTCCCTTATGCTGTCTCTGTGCTATTTCTTCCTAGGTCCCAGTTATTGTAACAAACAAGACGAGCCATTGTTGAATATCCAGTGTGTAACTGCACGTTTTGACTTTCCAGATATTTCAATTATTCATGCTTTGGCTTGTAAATAGTTGCTATTATGGGAGTTCATCATTTCTTTGCAAGAAAGAGCTGTTAGCAGTAAAATAAATTCAGCTATAGTGAGGCAATTTGAAGCCTATATTTGGCAGAACGAACTGCACTGCTAAATAGTACCATTCTTCAATGCAGAGATCAGTAAGTCTTTCGGCAGGCTGAAAATCTTATAGGAGACTACAGTTAAGAAGATGCTGCCATTTCTGTGAGCTACAGTGCATATGGAAATGCCATTCCCTATCCCAACTGATCATGAGTACTGTCGAGTAACTATTCATCATAAGAACAGAAATACAAGTACTTCATTTCAGGAAGAGAAGGACAAGCAGAGAAGCATAGGAGTCCCTTCTGGATTGGGATGTACTTTTAAAAGATTGTACACAGTAATGCATTTGGAAAAGTGCAACTGCTTACCGCTTCAGGATAAGGTGCACCTTGTGAAATTCCCTTTCATTCCAGTATTGTGTAAGTAGAAGAGCCCAGTTCAGTCCTTTTCTTCTGTTCACCCTAACCAGTCATAGCAGGCGAGATTTCTGCAGTGAGATCCAAATTCAGATATGGGGTATCTGATGCAGCCTTCCTATTGCCTCCATTTGTGTTGCTACGCAGACATATATGTTACAAATTTTTGAACATATATTGTTACATTCCAGTGATGTTTTAGTTATCCTTCTCAGGCAAAGTATTGTTTGCCCCCAATTGAAATCATTTTCCATTTTAAAATTCATTCCTATTATCTCAGTTCAGTGGATTACTATGTGGCCCGAGTTCTGAGGATCCGCAGTGTTCTTTATAAGTGAAAATATCATTAAGAGATTAATGTCTTACAAAGTACAAAGAAGAACCTGAGATACATCCCCCCCAAAAAACCCTTAACAATGTAGATGTTTACAAAACAGCATTTTGTTTTTCCTAGATTGGGGAATGATTTCCCCATCAAGCATTTCTTGCAGCTGCTTTTACAGTTTTTAGAATGATACTGCAGCTTGTTATGTCAGAACCAGGACAATTGCATAATCTATCAAGCAAAATATAGACAGTGTGTCAGGATGACAGCTGCCCTGTAGTAATGAGGTCTCAGGCAGAAGCCAGAGAGTAATCCCAGGTTTTATTGCCAGAAGCATGAAAGGGAAAGTGGAGCATAGTCCTCTGTTTTGGTCACTATAGTGGAAAGAGACTTCAAAACAGAGAATGTTTCGAGTCTGTTTCAAAAAGAAACGAATGTTTTTGCTTTCAGAAATAGATGCACATTTTGTAGTTCTAGATGTGGTATTATAAATTCTGTCAGACCTCAAAATATCTCAATCATTCAACAGCTTCTAGTGGCCTTTCTAAAAATCTTTAGAGTTGTAAATAAGGAATAAGACTTGAGGCTATAGGAATGGAGTTATTGTTGCTGGGAAATCAAATTGAGTTTTGTGAAATAACATCTATCCCCTCCAAAATTTAGAACTTTAAAAAAAATCCCATGTTCCACTTTAAAACAGAAGTAATACAAGGGAAGGTGAATACAAAGCTCAAAATAATTAATCAAGATATAAAAGCTAGTTGGTTGTAAAGTCATCATCCTCAGAAACAGAGAGAAGCATTCATAAAGCATTCCCAAGAGTTTTATCATTAGAACTACTCCTGAATTAAGAAATTATCCAGACTCCAGGAATGAAACCTGCTCCTGAACACAGTGGGGATGTTCAAATCCCCAGAAAGTACCAAAAGGAGTCAAAGCGCACCCTATAGTGTACATCCATCAATTTTTGATGGCAAACCAGGCCTTGACCTGGTACATTGCCACCGCTAGGAGAAGAGAGGTAGTCAGTGCTGGCAATCACAAGTCAGGCAGCTGAATGCATTGACAATGGTCAATAAGTCAACCTACGTACCACATGCTATTCCTGATACTGTGCCTAGGAAGGTATAGCACTCCAGCATTAGCACTGCAACCATCTTTACAAAGCTGGAGAGTACTGAAGACAATAGAGCCTCCTCTTCATTACCATGGAAATGATGATGACAGCTGGCCTTCATTAAGCTTTGGATGAAGTCTGGAAAACCAACAGGTTGATGACAACAGTTAACTTTTAGGTATTAAACTGGTAGTTTGTAATAGTCAAGCATTTAGAGCATGGATTTTCTGGAATGGCCTCAAAGAAGTAATCCTGAAAAGTCATATGGCTTGAAGGAATAAAGCCACCACCCAACCTGGGGAATAGCTAAAGAAAGCAGCCTACAGTCTCTGCCTTACAGCCTTTGCTCCTCTCTGTACTACCCAGCAGCTACATAAGGAGTCGTTTCATCTGGGTCTCTTTCACACCACAGACTTGTATACTGACATGCAGTGTGCTTTGCTTGTAAAAAAGCTGTGGCTTGTTTTCAACCCCACTCCACATTGGTCTGCTTTTCTTTGGCCACTTTCTACTGTGGACACAACTGAAATGCTGAACTGCAATCAGTGTTCATGATGAATGCTTTCAACTAATCATAATGAGCACATTGCAATCTGGACTCCAAATATGAGCAGCCATGTGGACTGGTTCTTTTTTCATTACAATTTGTGAGAAGAAAGCCAAGGAGTGGATGCCTTTCCAGAGTAATTGAAAATAAAAGCATTGGAATCTAGATCTCTAGTTAAACATTCTCTGGCAAGAACCTGGCCTATCTGTTAATGTGTAGGAGAGTGCATGCGAGCATGTGTGTGCTTTCTCCTACTTTCTAAAAATTTAAGCCAATGATGCTCAGGAAAGGTATCAATCAATATTGTCTTGCACAGAATCAGAAGAATATTCTGCACTGGACATGCAGAGCAATCCTAAACAGAATTACTCCAGTCTAAGCCCTTTGATTTCAATGAGTTTCGAATGGAGTTACTCTGCTTAGGATTGTGCTGATAGAGTAGCTTCTTTGCCTAGATTGTGGTACTGTAGCCAATCCCTAAATGAGTTCTTTAATTGAGATGTTTTGCTAAAGCCTGGCAGAAGGTAACTTGGATACAATAAAGGCACAGAAGTGTAATTATGCCTGCTGGATAATCCAAGTCTGTAGATATTTCCATTATGTTTATTGCAATGGCAAATGTGAGCGATCTAATATTTAACCATATTTCTTAAACATGTCAGAAATAAATTAGATCTGTGTTATCCATTTAATTAGGAACTTGATTCTTTGGCACTACCAGAGTTCTTGCATGAGAAGATATAAGTAATGAACTATAATTATGCTATTACTCTTACTGTGAATGCTCTAGATAACAGAACACATTTGTAAGTAATGTGACCGCTTAGATAGTTTTTCATTGGTACAACTGTGATTGTATGCTGCCACATTAGGATTTTTGCTAGGCAAAGAGGCAATATTGTCTATATTTAAACTGCTTATTGTATTCTCTGCTTCAAGAGTTTTTTTTGGCTCCTGGAGATAGATAGAAAAGCTACCTGAAAGGAAGATGGAAGAAGCATGGAGATTTGGAACAGAACCACATGTTTCTCCTATTCGTATTGGGAGGGGGTACTTTAATTTGGCTTATTTAAAAGACTTCTATTTTGCCTTTCCATTTGACTAAATCTACCATGCAGATATGATGTGGCCCCCTTCACTTCCCCACTCTGAGGCAGATTTTTCCACAAAAATCCAAGTAGTGTGTCTCTATTTGTGATCTTAAATTTCTTTTTTGTGTCCCATCCTGATAAGCAATTATAGTTTTGGCCTTTTTAGCCCAGCCCAGAAACTTGATGCAGGGAAAGCAGGAGCCTTCTTCCTCTGTGTTTAAAATGGTACTGGAGAGACCATATGACATTAAAAAATAAACAACAGCTTTATTGAACAGGCAGGGATGGAATAAGGGCAGTAAGGGGATGAAAGAGCTGAGGTAAAACTTGTTGGTAGAACAGAATACTTTTTAAGTCACAGGCAAAATAGTTTCCTTTAAGCTATTGTTTCTATATTCTTAATCCTTAACAACGAGAGATGTTTTGTTTAATACTTTGGTTACAGCAACAATATTTCTTCACAGAGTTCCCTCCTACAACTCAGGGTTTCTGACATTAGTTCAAAACTGTTTTCCCTTTACAAGAGATCCAGGATCCTCCTCAGAGCCAAACCCCCTTTAGGCACTGGGCAGGAATTATTCTTCTCCCAAGAAGATATAACTCTTCTTCACTTGGCTTGAATGGGAGTTTCCACTCTTCTTCATTTGGCTTGAATGGGAGTCTAACACAATCACTCTTTGCAAAAACACACACCCAGTTCTATCCTGGCTGTGTAAATGGGTTTCAGCTTCTCCTGGCTTTTAAATTTGGAAATCTTCCTCAAGACAATGATGTTACAGTCAGGGCAAAAATATTTCTTTTCTCTCACTCTAGAGGGGAACATGTCTGACCTTCCCTGTCAGACTCTCACACACATTCTCCTTAAAATCCTGTCAGTTCTCTTAAAGGCTGTTTCTGACTGTTAAATCAGAGAAAAGAGGGAGCACTCTGTCATTCCAGGCTCTCATTCCAGGCAATTGTTAACTCTTTCTCTTCCAGCTGTCTGAGTGTTGCACTTAGGAAACCTTCTTTAAAGTGCATTCCACCACAGTAGCTAACCTTCATGTTAAATAAAAGATCATATGATTAAAATATAAAAATACACATCACAGCTAAAATCACACTACTCAACAAAACAATAAGCAAATAGAGAAGAAACCAGTTGAAGTGAGATACAATAATAGAAGGCCTCTGAAATTCTTCCAAGGAACACCATCAGAAGAGCATAACAAAGATGATTAAGGGGCTGGAGCACTTTTACTATAAAGAGCCACTAAAGAGGTTGAAGTTGTCCAGTTTACAGAAAAGATGAGTAAGTGGAGGACATGATACAGGTGGTTTATAATATTACAGTTTGGGTGGAGAAACCTATCATGGGCAGCATGATAGTATTTCTTCACTCAATGAGCAAATTAATTGTGGAATTCATGGCTACTGGACATAGTGAAGGCCACTGTTGTAGATGTCTCTAAAAGGGTATTAAATTCCAAGCCATGGAGCCAACATCAGGGGGAGGTCTTGGACACTAAGCCCAGTTTTTTATTTTATTTGTTTGCTTCATTTATATTCCACCTTCTCACTAAAACTCAAGGCAGACTACACAAGTAAAACCAAGCACTATAATACATACAACCAACTATGCAATAAAACTAGCTTATAAAATATATATATTTAAAATAATTATATGCCATTTATGTGCCAAAATAGGCAAACCATGCATCCCCAAGGCAGCGAACAACAGATAATAAAAACATTAAAATACCATTTTAAATGCATATATAAATACAATAAAAGCATAAAGACATAAATAAACATATACAACTAGGGATGAATTTACTGGGGATATGCCAAATGAAATAAAAAAGGCTTCACCCATGGTGGAAGACAATAATAGAAGGAGACAGGTGAATCTCCCTGAGGAGGGAATTCCAAAGTTTCAACACTATGACTGAGAATGCCCTTTCTCGGGTTGTCATCCATCTAGCCTCAGACAGCAGGGGCACCCAATACAAGGCCTCCCAAGATGACCACAGTTGATGGGTAGGTTCATATGAGAGAAGGTGGTCCTTAAAGTATGCTGGTCCCAAGTCATATAGAATTGTAAAGGTCAACTCCAGCATCTTGATTTGAGCTCAGAAGCAAATTGAATGTAGATGGGAAAAGGCTGGAGTGATATAGTCTTTACAATCCACTCCAGTCAGGATGCTGGCCACAGCATTCTTCTCCAACTGTAGCTTCTGCACAGTCTTCAAGGCCAGCCCCACCTAGAGCACATTGCAGGAATCTAATTTGGATTACTAGGGCATGCACCACAGAGGCAAGATCCTTCCCACCCAGGAAGGGCTGCAGCTGGCTCACCAGCCTAATGTTTATCTAGCAGCATCCCCAAGCTATGAACCTGCTACTTTAGGGGGAATACAACCTCATCTAGAACAGGAAATATCACTCTTCCTGTGTCAAACTTTCCCCCCACCAGTAGTACCTTCATTTTGTTAAAGAACAATGCACTAAAAACAGTATAATACGTATGTGTGTGCGAAAAGCACCCTCGAGTTGCACCCAACTTATGGCAGCCCCAGTAAGGGGCCTTTCAAGACAATTGAGAAGCAGAAGTGGTTTGCCGTTGCCTTCCTCTGCAGAGCCTTCCTTGGTAGTCTCCCATCCAAGTACCAATCCTGCTTAGCTTCTGAGGTCTTATGAGATCAGGCTATGCTATGTCACCTACCCACGCAATATATATAATAACCCAGTATAATATTTACTACAAAAATAGATTACAAAGTTAAAGAAATAGTGCAATACTAGATTATATACAATGAACAAAGCAACTCAAACTGCCTAAAATTTTACTTCTAGGGTAACTGGTTGGCTACCGCATAAAACAAAATGCTAGGCTAGATTAGCTTTTGGTCTGATCCAACAGGGCACCTTTTATAAGTCCTTCAATAGCAAAGAAACTGCAACACTCTTTGTGGATCCAGCAGCAAAACAAGGAAACAATATGAGAATGTTGATAAAGAGAGAAAGGTTTGTAATCTGTCAACAGATCCACTTGCAGGACTTCACAGCCAGAGTGCCCCCCCCTGTCATTTGCTTTCTCTTTTATATGCAAGAACAATGTGTGTGATTGATGGTGAAAGAGTGACACACAGACAGCTTTGACAGAACACCAAAGTTCAGGCACACGAAAAGAACTTTAAGGAAGCCCTTTTATACACACCATCTTTCCACATGTGAGCTCATTTTCATGTTGTAAATGTAATAAGTCAGGCCGTATAAATGTGAAGTACAGCTGCTTGCCATCTCTGTGTGTTATATAAAGTTATATGTAGAAATTCTTTTGCTTATTATTTCCAAAATAGGAGGGTTTCTGGTGTTAGTGAATAGAAACAGTTGAAGCAGCTGAATGGATGGCAATGAAATAGACATCCTGATAGGCCACATGCTGCCCAATATATTTCCATCAAGAATGAATCCATTCAAGTGTAACAAAGCAAACCAATGGAGCCAAATGAAAAGCCCAATGGATCATTAATTTCTATTTGAAACTTTAAATATCGATCAAGCAAGACAAGAAATTCACTGATTCAGCTGCAAAATGCATAACAAAAAACTAATTACTTCAGAATCTGAATGTAATCATATTACTATTGATCTAAGGAGAAATATTTATTCATGCATAGCAGGAAACCCATTATCTAAACCTGTCACCTCAGGCTGATCAGTGTGTGCCTATATGTAACAGATTCTATTGCTATTCTTTGTACTCTTTCCTTCAGACTTCTGTGAGACAGAAACTATAAATGTTTCACCACATTATCCATATACATGTGGCTGAGGGATTTATCAATGCCTCCTGATCTAACAAAGACTATTCATTGGAGATCTGCTATACCGGGCGTGCAGAAACCTGCTGCATGGGAAAAGGTTGTATTCGGCAACCTATACGATAGCATTCCTGATCATGTAGAGATGTCCATGCACTCAATGTGCTCACTGTAGCCCTTCTCTTGCTCTTAGTTTTGCCTCAATTGAATTAATAATTTTCAGAATTCTATGAGAAAAGTAGACATAGAACAACTCTTATTTATAGTCCTTGCAAATTCAAAAGGGTGTATTTTGTTCCTGTTTGCAATAACAATCATGCTAAATTCTGGATCTGGGTGTGCTCTTCATTGCCAGCAGTTAATGGAGCATCCATTTTTCATGAAATTAAGCTGTGAAATGTTCTTCATAATTTTAAAATGTTTTACCAAAAGGTTTTTGTTTAGTCCCATGGCTTTTAGCTATAGGTTAAATGATGCCTGCCATCAACCCTTGAATGGGAAATCAATAAATACTTAAATGCCTAAGTGCTGAAGGGTCTTGTTAAGTTTTTAGAAGGATATTCTTTAGTTGGTTAACCAATTGCATGAAGTATGGTTTTGATTATGTCCTTTTTTCTGCTAATACATGTGGCTTTCAGAGGTGTTAATAATAAGTGCATTCTGTCAGTCAACGGTCCTTATTTGAAATCTGGATATGCTCACTGAAGTAACAGAAATTGATGATGCTATAGTATTAATAAACAAGCTTTTTATGAAGCCACATGAGAGTTTCCACATTGCAGAATGTTGTTAGTTTCCCCTTTGGAAATGTTCATATTCCTTTTCTAATAACTCATCACATTCAACCTTGTCCCTCTAAGTCATGTTAATGATACGGATGTCAACTAATATATTGAGTAGCAGGTAATGTCCTGAAACTGCTTTACTCTATGGGAGAAACTAGTGTCCAGCTCTTCCTGCATTTGTACGGTAGTGGGGGCACTTGAAATCAGGGTTCCAGCACATGCTGTTCAGAGTATCTGTACTATAAATATGGGAATTAAACAGCATCTGTGCAGAGATTGTTTTGAGGGTTTTCATTTTCTCATTAATTCCATCCCAGCTTTAGGTTAATTGCATTCTTAGCCAGCCCGTGATTTCATAGCATGGTGTACCCACATGCGTAGCTATTAGTGTCAAAAGAGGTGCCATGATTGATTTAAGCAATCTATAAGCAAAACATAATCCCTTGATCCGATTTAAGACATTACAGTGTTTGTGTGTGCAGAGTAAGGATTATGGAATGAGAAATCTGAGAACGCTCTTATGTCATTTGTATCCTTCGTTATGAAGTGATTCATGAAACAAAATGTGTTTGGTAGGGATATGCAATTTGGATTCAGACATATTTGGAATTTTTATCAAATGACATTCACACTACAGCTAGTTTCTTTGCTGATATAATCTTTCTTTTGGTCCAACTTAGATTCCACATTCAATACAGTTTCTTCACTTGAGGTATCAGGACAGAGTATCCTCTTGTCAATTTTTGATGGATAGTTTTGGGTAGAGAGGTGCAATTTGGATTCAGAAATATTTGGAATTCACCAAATGATGCCATATTTGGAATATTCAAAATATTTCCAAATCTGAATTGTATTGTACAGTTCTATATATATATTCAGAATAATTGTGGATACTCTGATTCTTAATGGACCTATAGAAAGAAGGCTGGGCTGCACTAGAAATGACCGTGAAACTCATTTCTGGGCTAAAAACCTCATAGCTGTTCTGTTGTCAATGTGTTTGCAGAAAAGACTTACACTGTGCATCTCTGTGAGACTGGTCTCCACCAGCTTTCTGTTGTGAGCCCCACTGTGACAACCCCCCCAGAGCAAAGCTTAGCAGGCTCCACTTGAGCCCAGATGATAGCTAACAGCAAGTGCTCAGTGGATGTTATCAAAAGCAGATGGTCCCTTTCCAGCCTAGAGCCAGTCAGCTTTGTTGGATGCATTACTTTGCTGCCTGACAACCTGGCAATCTCTCCACTTCAACAGGCAGGAGAACCAACAGGAACAATGCTCATGCCAGTCTCTGCATGATCCCTTTCGTTACCCTCACTTTCCTCACTGAACAGACAAGCGAAATAAGGAGGCAAGATGCTAGAGCATCAAGAGAATACTGCTTTTTTTAAAAAAAAAAGATAGAACAGAGAAGAGACTTTCAGATCAAAGAGAGTTAAAATTTAACAGTATTTACAAATTGAAGTTTCTGTAAATATGCTTCTACAAAAGAAAAAAACTAAAATCTTGTAACATACTAGAGAAGGCTGAAAATGTTATACCTAAAAGTCAAAAGTCCCCACTGGATCAGACTAATGGACCATCTAGTCCATCATCTTGTTTCAGACAGCAGCAAATTCATTGTGCCAAAGGGACAACGAACAGGACATAGATGCCAAGACCTTTACCTTATGTTGCCTCCTACCTCTGGTAGAGCTTTCTTCTCCTCAAGTAATTACTCCTTTTTACTCGTGCTTTTCTGGTTTTGGTACTGCATCTACTAGGCATGGGAGTTGGTTGCCAACCCAATGGCATGGTTGTATGTCTAGGGAGCAGCATTTAAGAAGAAGACACCACCCAAGGAACTAGAAGGGAAAGGGGGGTAACAGAGCCTTCCCCAAGTTGCAGTAAAATACCAAAACTAGGTTGGTGGCAGGAGTACTTGATCTACTCCATGAGTGATGGGGGGCAGGTGGAGAAGTGGAGTGAGAAAGGGGATTAGTGGTTCAGATTTGTCTGCTGTCTAGGAAGGGATGCCTCCGTCAGTTCTCTTCACTATGCAAAAACTTCCCACTTCCCTATTACATGCTATTATGAAGATGCTTCCCCCCACCCCTCGCACACACATGTCCATTACATTTCTAGATATGTTCTACAAAAAGGACTACAAATTAAGAAAGACAGACTATGAGGAAGATGCTTAAATGTGTTCATGTAATAATTAATGAATGCTGAGCAAAGGGGACAGGGAAAGAAACCTCTACCATTCCCTGTTCTATTGGTTTATTTAACATGTTTACAGAAAACAGATTTCTAAGAAAAAGAGGACAGTTCAAGGAGTAGCTATACTCAGAACTTTGCAGCAATTGTTGCAGATTGTTCAAATATTTAAATCAAAATCCATTTCAGGGTTATTAAAATCTGGCACAAAGTGACTCCTTTAAGAGAGAATAAATTATGGAAAGAAGCTTTCCTAAATTTGACTCTGTCTGTTTTTTGCCTTGTCAATATAGAGTAGAGGGGGCTTTTGCATCAGTTTTTCTATTAATTATAAGAGAGTTCTACTCCCTTTCTGAATTACTCATTAACATACACAAATATAGAGCCATTTAATATTGTGTTCATTAGTTTTGTGCCCCCTGAAAGAAACTGCACAAAGTCTGTATTTCCATATTACTAAGAATTTATTTCAGGGCCATAACTTACCAAAAGATACAGTTCATTGATATTTCGCTTTTTGTTAATTGCATGCCTCACCTACATACTTAGTACCTGAGTTAAGCAACTGCTTTTAAAATAATAGGATTTTACAGTCCTGACCACATCCTTCTATGTTTATTGATATTATGGATGTTCCAGCTGCTGGTTCAACTCATGTCCTGTTTGCCAGTTGTGACCTGATTTGTTGATAGTTGGTTTGATAGTTCATTGATCTGTTCATCAGTGTTTTCGACAGATTGCTTCACTATATTCCGTCAACATATTTCTTCTAACTAAGTGGTACAGTGTGATTGGCTTTTCACACATGCATGTTCTCACATAGCCCAGTCAAGCTCTACTGCATCCCATTCCTGCTGCGTAAGTGCTCTGCTCAGCAGGCAGTTGTTTAAATAGACAATTAAATTAGGCCCAAATTGTGAGAAATGAGTCATAAACAAACTAGTATTGCAGGCATTCATAGTTTTCCTGCAGAAACTGAACATATTAAGTGATCGACTCGCCTATGATCAACTTCTTCAAACATGATGTAAAGAAATAGGTCTGCTTGGTCAGAGTCTATGAGAATTGTAGGTAAGTGCTGCCAGTGTAAAAGAGAATCTCCAGAAGCTTATTTTGCAGCAAAGGTGCTATTGATGAAGACCCCAAGGTTAGAGGCAAAGCTGAACATTCTAACTGATTAAGCTCTTCTGACCTAGCTGCAGTTCTCATGAGAAAGTGGTACAGTCTCATGGTAATGCTAGGTGGGCTTGACATAGCTGCAAAGCATCAAACTCACAAGCTATTGAAGAGTATTGATTGGTCAGTAGATCTCCACAGGTTGCTAGGCATTTTGGAATAAACTAAGAAAGTTAGCTTATGTTTTTGCTGTTGGGATGCTCAGTCACTCTGGAATTACATCTTGATGCCTTGGCTTTAAAAACTTTGACTAAGAATGCTGCATTACACTTACTATTGTGACTTAGAATGGCACAAGACTCTGTTGGGACATATCCAGGGCTTTTTTCCAGGGGGAACGCAGTAGAACGGAGTTCTAGCACCTCTTGAAAATACTCGACAATAGTGCTTGAAAATAATATTATTTCAAAGAAACCCATGTGTTTCTTCCTCATTTCCCTCTTGAGAGTTCTGCCACCTCTTTTCCCAGAAAAAAACCCTGTACATATCAACAACTGGGACATTCAATAAACAATGCCAATAAGGTATGCATTGCAGAAATTTGGAAAGAAGCATAAATTTGAATAGATGAATACAGAAATGAAACGTTGCTGAAAACAAAACATAAGCAATTTGAACATGACATGTTAAACAAAATGGAAACTACCTAGTAAGTATATATACATTAACAGTAGTGTAGTCTGTAGTCCCTGTCCCTTCACCACAGCCTTTCAAACCATTACCTTACAGCCCTATTGCCTGGATAAAAAGTGTTATATTTTGGTCTTTTGGTGCTTTGCTTTAATTCACAGTCAACTTTATTATTCCTGTCTGTGATATGTTACTTTTTTTAAAACTTATTTATTTACTGATGCTTATGGAATTTCAGTTTGATTTGCATGGTTTTAAACCAATAGGATATTTAATGTTTGATATTTACTATTGTGTTATTCCACTTTTCTTTGAACCACTTTGAATGTTATTACTAGTGCAGAAAGGCAGTACTATGAATAAACTGTGTACTTTAGTGTGCTTATTCTAAACAATTTGGGGACTGTTGAATCTCACCATTGAGCTGACTCAATACATTTTTATTCTTTTTTTTTGCATTTTTTTTGTTTATTAATAGAAATAAAGTCCCATAGAAAGGGCAGAAAGACAAGAATAAGAAAAGAGTAAACAGTTACAGCATTTGGAACTTAAAAAGAAAAAGAACAATAATACATACTTCATTTCCATTATTCGCTACAAGACTTATCTTTTTTTTTAAGTAAAATTACAGTGTCTCCAAAATTTTCTTTTCCACTACTCGCTCCTTTCTACTTGTTTTATATTCCCTCATTATCTTCTAAATGATCAAAACCACAAATCATCAAGTCATAATTCCTCATTTCATGCAGGAAGTCAATAAAGGGTTTCCAGTTAGCCAAAAAGATAGACAATGTTTTGTCTCTGATCAATGCTGTAAGTTTTGCCATCTCCGCTAACTCTGTCATTTGCATAGTCCAGTCCTCTATTGAAGGTAGTTCCGTATTTTTCCATTTCTGTGGGTACACAGAAATAGTACATTTTTATTCTTGCCGACAAGAACTGAAGGAAAATGGTACTACATTATCTCTTAAGAAATTTATTAATACCATTGCACATGGTAAATAACATAACTAAGGAAGTGGATGAACGTGTAGTCATGATGGGAAGTAATGAAGGCACAGTCAATGATCTGGACATTTGGATAGATATCAAGGGGAGGACCATGGAAAACATGAAATAGAGTATGTAACAGAATTTGTATAAATAAAAGAAGAGAAATAAATCTCCACTCCAGTTCTAGGACTACATCATCTCCATATCTTTTAAAAGGAAATAACAGCTGTGTGAAACCCTAATTCAGATCAGAACCATGGTTCAAAGAGAGAGGGGATTAAATAACCCCTCTTATATGGTTTGCTGAGCAAAGCCGTCAACAGCAGCTGCATTATTAGCCCTAGAAAAGGAAAAACTGGCATAGGTGGCATGCCTTTCTTTCCCCTTCACAGGCTAACAACTAGACATGGGCACAAACAGCATTATGAACAGAAAAAACCCACGAACAGCCCACTCGTCTGTTCGCGAACAAGCCATTCGTGAGGCTCCTTTCTAAATGAACAAGTGGTCATTGCAAGCCTCGTTCATTGCCTTCATCAACTGTTCGTCAAGCCAGACAGTCTGGGGCCTTTCAATCAATTCCCCTGGCAACGGCAGGGACTGAACTCTGTCTGAACTCCTTCTGGCTTTCCTTATGGCTTTAACCCTTGAAAGTAATTCCAGCAGAGAGTACCGTTTTTGCCACTGTGAAGAGAAAATGACAACACAGGGGGAGACCCGTGCATCATGCCTTTCCCAGGGTGCAATCTCTCTGAAACTTGGGAGGTCTTTGGAGGACAGTGAGGACTATGTCCCCTGAAAATTTGGTGGGTATTGGACACTGGGAAGGTCAGTTAACCCCTCAAAGTAGCTGCCTTCCAACAGGCAGTCCTGTTTTTGCCACTGTAAAGAGAAAATGACAGCAAGGGGGGGGACACATGGATCATGACTTTTCTGGGGTGCAATCTCTCTGAAACTTGGAGGATCTTTGGAGGACAATGAAGACTATGTCCTCTGCAAATTTGGTGGGTATTGGACATTGGGAAGGTCAGTTTGTGGGGGGTTGCACCTGGCCGTAAAGGGCCCTTTAAACTGTCAGTTGGCAGGTGGCGGGGGGAATTCCCCCTGCCACCTGCCAGCTGACAGTTTAAAGGGATCTTTAAGGGGCCACAAACAATGAACATGTTTGTGAACAGGGTCATGTTCATTACTGTTTGTTGTTCATTGTTCGTGGATGGCAAGGAACAATGAACAGCTTGTTTGGGGTTTTTTGCGTTCGTGCCCATGTCTACTAACAGCTCGGGCAGCTGGTTTGATCTCCCACACACAATGACTCCAGTCCAAAGTAGGGTTCCAGATGGCTGCTGCCTTTTAAGCACACTGAGGAGATCTGATCATGGATCTCCCATCACTTATATCTTGTTTAGTGCTCAAAGTCAGAAAACGTAATAATGGCCCCACTTCAAATAAAACCAGCTGCACTGAAGCCCCACTGAAATCAATGGACATTGATCACTTAAATTAAGCACTGAATAAAGGCCTGCCTGAAACCTGGCCAAACGCTTTCAAAAATATGTGCTTAGATAGCTGCAATGGAGTGATGCTTTCTTTTTTTCCTGTTTGGCATCAAACAAGTAACGATCATACAAATAAAAAACTTCTCCCTCCACCTCAACAGACAGTTAATTCTGTTAATTCTGAAAAAGAGATGAATTGATGGACTGTTATTTTAAATTTACATCATTTACAGGTTTAAAGCTGAATTAACAGGCTGCCTAGATGGTCTTTATTCACAGTCCTTAAAATAGATTTCTATTCAACAGTTTTTCGGATTAATCATCATCATCTATAAAAGTAAATAGTTTGGCCTTCAGCTTCTGAATATTATTCACCTTGTTAGCCTAATGAATGGAAGAGTGCAAGACTTGCAATATTTGCAATATTTGTACGAAATAATTACTCCTATCTCAAGGACACGTAGAATTTTGTGTTCTTCTTCCTTCAGCAGTTTTCTATAATCCATGCTGGTTCTATATCAATTACCAGTTCGGTGCAGCAATTAACAATAAAAGCTCTGAACAGCATAAAATAAAAACATTCTGCAGATTCAGAAATTAACCATACATATTTAATAAGCACTCTCATAATAAGTTAATGGGCAGCACTTTCCCAAATAAATATATAAATTAAATAAGTACCTAATATCCCAACCGTATGAGAACTACGTTGAGGGGCATCAGGGCCCCAACTCCAGCTAAAGGAGCAACACATCCTTTAGTACCAACACCAGGACCAGATGCCAGCCATAGTGCAATAGTAATCAATATTATACCAACACTCTGGCCAAAGGTGCTTTTAGACTGGACCATGGATGGATGGACATTCATTCATTCACCTTTACCTAGGATCCACAGGGATTTTATTTCCAGCACTATCACAAAGAACCTTCAGCACAAAAAGTAGCACAATGGTTTGTAAGGTGGGGGTGGTTCAAGCTGTGTTCTGTCATCCACAGGATGATGGAGCTTGGTTAGATTTACCTGCATCGACCCTGGCGGGCGGCTCCTCCTAGGAATGCAACTACAAAGTGCAAGGAAACATGGCATCAACAGGCAACAGCAGGACACAAAGGTAATTTATTGCCGCTATCATAAAGCAGAATTTTTATAAAATTTCACTGCACTGCTCGGGTCGGCAATGAAGTGCTCTCCTGCTTGGGTGCCAGGCCGCTGTTGCTGTTTTGCCAGCCAGTTTCCTGCCGACACTTGCTTTCTTCAGGGTCCTTTGTTTTTTGTGTGTGCATTTTGTGCTTGTGGAGAAAGTCATTAGATCGATGGGTTTTTTTTAATAGGAGGGAGGACTAATGGTTGGTAACCAATTTACAGTTTTGGGTTAGTACAAATAAAGCCTCACTCCCCCAACCCCCCTCCCCCCACAAAGAACAGGATGTGTGAGTACGCATCCATCCAATACTCATCTTGATGCCTTTCCCCAAGCATTTGGGGGGGGATTCATAAGTGCCAAACCCCATTGTTGTGCATGTGCTCAACTCAGTGGCTCAATGATTTGGAGGGAGGACTGTGTTCCATGTTATTTAGATACTGTTAAGTGCAAAAGAAGCTTCCCTAGAGCCTTGTTTCCCCACCCCCACCCCCTGAAAAGAACAGCACGCATGTTCTCATGCACAGCCAACACCTGCCTTGCACATGCACAACTGACCGAAACTCATGATAATGAAAAAACCCAAATGGATTAGATGTGAACTGGCACCAGCCCACCTGGAACAAAGCAATAACAGAACAGAGTTCATTTAGATGCCCCAGATCTGAAACAGAAACTGAAATTTCCTCAGTGAATCCCTCTTATGGACATGTTTGGATAAGAAAAAATCTTAAATGAAAGGATCATACTTTTTTCCTGCTTTTATTTGGCCTTTTTAGTATATTTTCCTTGTGCTTTGTCCTTACCTGTTATTTGATAGGGATTTCTGTTACGTTTTTCTAGATACATCAAATGGTGAAAACTAACAAATCTACTAATTATGTGCATGTGTAAACCAGAGATTCAATCTCAACTTTACAGTTGATGAAAATTCCTGTCTAGGGATGAGAGGAATCCTATAGCTTTATATGCTGACCTGTTATATGCTCTTCGACCCAGTGATCTTACGTACAGAAGATTCATCTGTTAAGCATATTACAGAGTACAGACAATTCACTAACTCATCACTTCCATCTGTCATGCATTTTTATTTGGGTTTTTCAGAAGAGGAGAGGGGTATATTGGTTTCATTTTAGCAATGGTCTTGATAAAATACAATTGTCAAAGAATATCCTGCATGTGTTAAAATGTTGTTGTTGTCAACAGTCCTTGGGAATTCAAGCCACCCAGATAACAGCACCAAAAAAGACCGGTCTGTCCCCTTCTGTTACCATCTTCCGCCAATGAGTGAAGACTTTTTTTTTCAGTTTAGCTTTACTTCAGTGATCCCTCCTTTCTACCCAATGTTCTAATTTCTGTTTTTATGTTTTTGTATGTATTTAGCACTGGTTTAAATTGTGCTAATGTGAGAGGGGTTTGTTGGTTTTAATGGTTTTTAAGGTGTGGTTTTATTATGTATATTTTAATTTGTTAGACACCTTGATGGCCCTTACGAGGGTAGAAAGGTGGGGTAAAATAAAATAAAAACAAAACTACTAGGTGCATCACAAAACATTGTATAGGTATCAGAGGTATCAAGTAGACCCTTTTATGCATTATCATGAATCACAACATCTCTGGAATGGTGGGCTTCTTGATGAAATAACAATGAAGAATGTAAAGAGATGTCTCTTATACCACAGTGCACGTTCACATTTTTGCATTCATTATTTAAAGCCTGCAGTTTGCATATAGCACATCTGCAAGATGCGATTTCATTCCTTCCAGATGGCACCTTGCCTACTTCACTCTCACTTCCATCTGGAGGCCCCCGGAGCATCTGCCTCCAGACCTTAAAGCCAGTATTGCTCTATTTATCAGTCAGGAGCATAAAGCAGTCTAGCTGTCTTTGTTGAGGTGGGACATTACTTTCCTATGGGCATGCTTTCTATGCTTTCTAATGGATTGGGATTTTGAGGGTCTGTTTCAAGCTGAAGCCACTACTGTAGTTCATTTCAGGTCAATCACTGTTAAGAAATCACTGGTTCAGTTCAGCTAATTCCTGCATACTGAGGAAGATGAAATAAAAAGGAAAGATTTTTAGAAACTGGATGTGGATGTCACTATGAATTGGGTTATTTCTCTGAGATACAGGTAGGCTTGTTCATTTACCAGGCTGGTCTCCATTGGTTTAAAGCAATTTTTTAGGTTAGACAGCTATCATTTTGAACTGATTTTTAATATTAAAAAAGAATGCAGCATTCCCAGCCAGCAGCAACAGCCGCTATGGCTAGGGGCCGTATTTTGCCCTTCTGGATGGAGGAAGAGGCAGTAGCGGCGCTTTCCCCTCATACGGGGATTGGCGCAAGGGGCAGAGCTAGACTAGCCATTTGCTGCTGCTTTGCCCCTCGGTGTTTCAGTGCGCCTCGTACTCGACCCACCCACCTCTCCCTATTTCAGGGCAGGATTAGCCAGTTGCCATTTAGGGGAAACAGGTAGGAATTTTTTTCGCCTTCCCCTTATTGGCTCTTGGGTGGGGAGTTTTTCACCTACCTTGCACTGTTGAGGGGGATGGCAATTGGCTATGGTGGGTCGAGTTTCTTTCCCTTGGCAGGTAGGAGTTGGGAAATATGAGTGGGCCAGTGACCATCCTTGGCATATCCCCATTGGTGGGGATTGGGGTCCGTCAGGAGCGGCTGGCTGCTCTACAGCCTAGTTGCGAGGTCAGATGCCCTGATGGGGAACCCCTGGACAAGCTGTTCCCCCCTGCAGCTGTACGGCCAGGTGGGGGAGCTTTAAGGGGGTGAACCACTTAGCCAGGCCAGCCAGGCCCCAGCCATTCCATGGATGGCTCGCACCCGGGGCTGTCGGGGGTTGCCCATACAGGTCAGGGCAGAGGTCCTTGAGTGACCCCAGGGCCTGACCTGTACCACTAGTTAGGCTCTTGCTATGTTGACAAATATATTGTTGTGGTTTAATAAAGCAACCCTTTAATCCCAACACTTGTGTCTGCTTCTTCATTCCAGCTGGGAGGACAAATTCATTGTAATCACAGGAAGGCATGGTTTTAGTCTAACGGATCATGAAAATGCTTTACAAATGATTTTAAGTATGTTTCAGACATGATTAATTATGAGTTCTACTCAACATATAGTTTTAATCAAAGAGAAACGGGAGAAAATAGTTTTGGGAAAACAAACATCAATGATTTCACATTCTATTTTGTATTCAAATGGGCTATTTTTATGCAGCCATTAGGGATTTGAATGCTGTCTTTTTATTCCACAAACAGGAAAGATCTATGTGGACTTAATTCCTCTCCACTTTGGAGAGGGCCATGATTCAGTAATACAACATAGAAGATCCCAGGTTCAGTCTCTAGCTTCTCCAGGGTTTCTAGTGCCAGGTGTTACATAGTCACCATTTGTGCAAATAGGGCAAGGTATGTATTTTCCATCTTCAATACATGCAGCCAGAATCCAGTGTTCTTAACGCTTTATGATCATGTACACTAAAACAGAGACATGTCTGTTTCCCTATTCACACAAAGATTCTTCTCTGCCTTAGAGAGAACTGCTGGTCAAAATAGAACATCCTGAGCTAGACAGCCAATAAGCTATCTCAGTATAAGGCAGCTTCAGGTGCTGGCTGAATTTAGTCAAAGCCCACTACACTGGCATAATTGTTAAAATAAGAACAGTTTCTAGAGGTCAGAGTACAGAAGTCATAGACTGTAGATATTCAAACAGGGCTGCACCTTGGTGCTCTTCCCTTTTCCTTTGGATACAAATGATGCTATTTCTGAATTAAGGGATGAAAAAAAGCCTTTACCCATGCATTTTTTCTTCATAAGCAAATGGCAAGCCTTATAGACTGAAGGAAGAGTGAGAAATAAATGGCAGATTAAGGTTTTAAACACAGTATGGGGGTGGAAGAGTGTTTCCAGCTTTTAAAAATTCAGAAGCAAGACTGACCTTTCAGTTTTTCTACAGAGCTGAAATGTGAGGCCTATGTGAATCTCCATGAAAATTTCTCAGGTTATAAGACCTTTTTAGTCATGATTTTGGTGTTCCCTTTTCACATACCAGGAGATCCTTCCAATATGCATAGTCACCGTTTATGCAAATAGGGCAATGCATGTATTTTCCATCTTCAATACATGTAGCCAGAATCCAGTGTTTTTAATGCTTTATGATCATGTACACTAAAGCTGAGGGATATGGTTGTTTCCCTATTCACACAAAACTATGACAGTGCATATTGAGAGGATAGCATATGGCAGCACGCTGTCCCGGTACATGAAGTAGTAAAGCCAAAACCATGACAACTTTAGAGCTTTAGTCTATAGCGGGAAAATAAAACCGGATCCCAGAGGTACCTTAAAGACTAACAAAATGTGTTCCAGCATAAGCTGTCGTGAGTCAGAGATCACTTCATCAGGTGCATTCACCTATTAGGCAGATTCATTTATACTAAAAGCTATGAAAAAGTGGGTGGGCAAGATGTTATAAAGAGAAGCCAGTTTAAAATAAGATTCAGTCAAAAGAATAACCAATGCCATGAGAGTGGGTGAGGACAACTCTCAACAGCTGATAGAAAGGCAATGTAGGAGGAGCATCTATTAACCTCTATTTCTTATTTTATTATCATCTGTCTAGTGGCCCATTTCCACTCTAATACATGTCTTTGAGTGGTTTGGCTTGTCCTTGTCTCTTGCTTGTTCAAAAAAAATAATCCAAGATGTTATTTATCTCTGCTTACTGAATTTCTTTTGGAACTCCTAATGCTGTGTCAGTTTCTGACCCAAAATGCACAGTCCCCGTCTGAGGTTTTTCTTCTCTTCTTCCCTTTGCAGTGCATCATCTCAGTTTAACTTCTCTAATTACTCTTTCATCTTTTTGCAGTCCTCATTTGTCAACAGTGTTCCTTGTTGACTTCTAGGAGTTGTGCTTCTTGCCAGATAGGCCTTTATCTGCCTCTCCTATTTTCATTCATTCTTCCACTTGTCCCACTATTCTCAAATACAAATTGTCCTCGTTTGGCTTCCTTGGCTTTTCTAACCATTTGATTTTTGGATAGTCTATAAATCTGCTGCCTCTCTCATCTCCCAAATTTTTAAACCTTCTCCTGTTTTATCTTATCAGTTATTTCCTCTACTTTCCATGCCCTCCTCCATTCTTATCTGTCATCCGATTCATCTGCTTTTATCAATATTTCTTTGTTTGTTCCCTATTAATTTAACATTGCTATAATCTCATATTCCTCATGGTGCATTGCAGTGTACTTAACTTTTATGGTATCTGAAGAAGTGAGCTGTGACTCATGAATGCTCATACTCTGCCACAAATGTTGTTAGTCTTATAGGTGCTACTGGACTCTTGCTCTTTTCTACTTTTATACACTTGTATACACTGGACAAATTTCAGAAAACTCCACTTTATTTCTTTTAACTTTCTATCAACATTTTTAAATGTCAATCCTGAGTATCAGCTATGCAACAGCATGATTTAATAGTATAGGGAGGTGGTACAATAGATTGCACCTTACTTCGAGTAGAAGATCTCATTTCCAAATTGTCTTCTCTGATGTGCTAACTATCTACACATAGCTTTATTTTGCATGAGGAGAGCATTCAAAAACTGTATTCCTCACTTCTAGTCTGAAGTGGTGCAAGCCACTCTACCATCTTCGCATTCTGCAACCTCATTTTCACCTCATTCTGTTGAAGATGCAGGCCCAGCATTATTCTACATTTCATCTTGAATCACTCATGATCACTGTGTGCACCCCTATTCCTAAGTAGCCTAATCTTGATTTTAGTTTATTCCTAAACTTTTAACTAATATATAACAGATTCTGCTGCCTTCCTGTGTTTTTTAGACAGATATATTTTTCCTTATCTTTTTGTACCTTGAATATGTTCATATAAACTGACTTGCATACAAAATTCTACCTGGTGACATCCTCTCTCATTTTTTCCATAGATCTAAATATCTTGGCCTTGAGATGGATGGCCCCAGCTAGCCCAATCTCATCAGATCTCAGAACCTAAACAGGGTTGGCCCTGATTAGTACTTGGATTGGGAGAGCACTAAGAAGACCAGGGTCAGTATGCAGAATCAGGCAATGGCAAACCACCTTTGAACGTTTCTTGCCTTGAAAACCCTATGGGATCGCCTTAAGCTGGCCACAACTTGATAGTACTTTTCCACCTCCATTCAATATCCTGTTTATCTTTTCATTCCACGAGGGCATTTCAATCTCCTCTTAGGATCAAGTTCTTAATTTTCTTCAGCTGTATCACACAGCTTTACACATGGCACATATTTTATTTTTTTCTTATTCGCATAGCCTGTAAGTGACATATACAGTTGAACTCTTACTATGTCCATTGATTACACATTTAGCCTAAATATTACTACTCCCTCTTTCTGTACAGTGATACCATATTTCCTCTCCCAACTGCTTCCTAAAATTGACAGCAACACTTCCTCTTCTACTTTCTCCACATGAATACATCATTCTAATGTCCCCAAGACCATTTTCTTTTTTTACATAATTGTATTCAGTTCTAGTATGGCAATTATCAATTTTCTTTTAGATTTTCCAATCTGTCATAATATTCCAATATGCAATTTAACTAACAAGGGTCAACATAATTCTTAACTCCCAGACTCTTGCCATTACATTCTTACTTAAATGCATCTTGTTTGAGTCATAGGTGAGAACTAGGTATATGGAGGGTCTATGGAATCTTTGAAAGATGACTACTGTTCACTAATCAAATTATCAGCCAATGAAAAAATCTTCATTCAGATGTCATTGCCAAATTCCTCTTCCTCCAATGGAGGTGCGCATAGAGAAAACATTTCAATCTGCAGAGTTATGTGGGCACAGCATCTGCTGAAACATTCTGGCTGCATTCTATGCAAGCATAAAACTTGACTAATTAAGCCTTAAATCAACCACCCATTGGCAATGGTTGTCTTGTATCCTTGTATAGGAGTGGCAGCATGTGGGCCAAGTTCTGCCAAAAAATCATTTAATTTTTTTCCCCTTGAGTGTTTAAATGACATTTCGAAAATATTTACTTGTTCAGACAACTGTCTCCAGTTCTAGCATATGTTTTTGAATAAAGCCATGAATCCCTCTGCTGCTCTTTTTATAATTTTGAATCTTGAAGAAAACAGCTAATCCAAAAAAAAAACAACTGGTTTGACATTCTTAGCAATTAAAATTCAGAAGGCTGGATCCACTGCTCATGTTCCATGGGCAGAAAAGTATCCTACTGGTTGACGGGGTGGAGTTCTCTCCTCCCATTTTGCACCCCTGTGTCACATCCACTATAGTTCCCGGAGAGCCCCCAGAACCCAGGCGGCAGCATTTCAAGGGTGCAGTAGCCTGCCAGGAATGAGAAAGTCAAGCAGAGTTAGCTGGAGGTGCTCAGCTTTGACCTAGAATGCACATATATATATGTTTGGCACCCTGTAACCACAATCTGCTGGGTAGAGAGACGTGCATCCTATTCTTATGCAAAATTATTTATCCCACAGGCCGCATAAGAAGAAGAAGAAAGCTTCAGCTGCTGCGCATAAGACATTCCCCTGCTCCTGTTCTGCATGCCAAGCAACTGTTTAGGACACAAGAGTAGAGCCAGCAAACAAGGCTGACAACCCTAATCACTAAGCACTCGGGCTCTTCGGCCGTGAATAAAAAGCATCCCTCATATTGTCTCTTTGCCATCTTTCAATGTGCATCATTACGATCATGACTATTTCCTGACTTTTGGTTCACAGCAAAACCCAAAGCATGGCTTACAGTCGCACTGGACAACCATTTCTTCCTTGTCAGTTGATGTACTCACAGAATCTCTTGACTTGACTTCTCTGCCTATTTTGAGCTTGATGTCCCCAGTGCAACCTTCGCAACAGATATAAAGATAATTTTATTTCTTTACACTTCTTTTATTTTTAGGGCTATTTTCCATACTGTCATCTCGCATGATGACACATCATCTGTGAAGCGATTTCTTTCTTTCTTTTGTGCTTCAGGATAAATGTCTTAATTACCCCAGCTGCTGAACTTGGAAAACATTTTGTATTTAAAAACTCATACCTGGAGGGGTGGTAGAAAGAGAAGCAAATAAAATGACAACCACCCGGAAACAATTCTGAAAAGCAGGTTTATGATATCCCTTGATCAGTGCTTTTTCTCTAAAAATAGAAGTCCCAGTACTTGTGATGTTCACTACCTTGGGGACAAGCTCCACAGGGCAAAAGATGTTCTTGTACAGCATACTGCGGCATTCTGGCTAGGGCAGACAGAGGCCTAGTTAGGCTTCAGATGCAGCGTGACTACTTGCTGTAATGGATGATTTATATGTTTAACTAGACCAAAGAGTTCTTGATTTCTTGATATCTATCCTACAAAAAAGGCCCTCTATGCGATTGATAGGGTAACTAGAGGCAAAGGAGAACAGGACTGCTGTACCTTTAATAGTGCAGAAGACAAAGTGCTATTTTATCTCCTTTGCATTGCCCACTATGTGTGTTATGCACCTTCAAGTCATTTCCGACTTATGATTACCCTATGAACTAACAACCTCCAAACTGTCCTATCATTGACAGCCTTGCTCAGGTCTTGCAACTATGGCTTCCTTTATTGAGTCAATCCATCTTGTGTTGGGTCTTTCTCTTTTCCTACTGCCTTCAACTTTTCCTAGCATTATTTTCGTTTCCAGCGAGTCATCATCTCATGATGTGACCAAAGTACAATGGCCTCAGTTTAGTCATTTTATGAAGAATTCAGGTTTGATTTTATCTAGAACTCACTTATTCGTCTTTTTGGCCTTCCATGGTATCTGTAAAACTCTCCTCCAGTGCCACATTTCCAATGCATCTATTTTGTTCTTCTCAGCTTTTTCCAACTTTCACATCCATACATTGTAATGGGAGATACCATGGTATGAATTATCTCGATCTTGGTCTTCAGTGGCACTTCCTTGCACTTAAGGATCTTTTCTAGTTCCTTCATGGCTGCCCTTCCCAGTCTCAAATCACCTGGTTGCAGTCTCCCCTTTGGTAGATGACTGAGCCAAGGAATAGAAAATCTTTGACAATTTCAATTTCTTCGCTGTCAAATGTAAAATGGTGCAATTCCTTGGTAATCTTCTTTTCCCTTCATGATGTTCACCTGTAATCTTGCTTTTTCACAATCTCCTTTTAACCTTCATCAGTAATAATTTCAAGTCTTTACTATTGACTGTAATCTGCGTGTCTCAAACTGTTAACGATCTTTCCACTAATTTTCACTCCACCTTCTTAGTCCCGCTTTCCTTATGATATTTTCTGTATATAGAGTGACCAAATTGGGAGATGATATATGCATCCTTGTCTGACACCACTTCCCTACATGAACAGCTCCCTCTCAGGGTAGAAATCATCTCAAGAATGATGCTATGTGGTGGCCTAGAAGCGCTCCATATAAGTAAATAAATGTTTAGGTGTACAGACCTTTTCAAAGAAGCAAATAGTGTATTAATTAGCATGCTGGACCAGAATCTGGGAGAATCCCCATCCTGCTATGGAAGTTCAGTGGGTGACCCTGAGCCAGTCACTCCCTCCCAGGGTTGTTGATGGGATCACATTAAGAAGGAAAGCATATATAAATAAATAAATAAAACTGCTGCCATTTCTGGGATTCAAAGGTCAGATAATGGGAAGTTCACGGACATGGTTCCAATGTTATTAAAATCAGAACAAAGACCCTGATTGACTCAACTCTGACATCATTTTTTTAAAATTATACCTTAAAAGTGGACTTCTTACAGCATTCCTTGGACTGAATATAGTGCCTTTTCAGAACACCTTTCATAGGTGATGAATCAACCTATTCCTCCCACTCCTTCTAAATAATGTACCAGTGTTTGCACTGAAGAATTTCAAACCTGATGATTCTAACAAAGATACTTTATTAGCCGCACTTAGTCCTAGATTGCACAGTTTGTATTTCAGCTGCACAAATCTGTCTCTAAGGACTAATATGAAAATCCCAGTGTCCACAAGATGAAAAGTAGTGCAGCTGGCAAGATAATGTAATATAAGTGGACAGAAACTAACTGAGAGCTCACATCAAATGATACTGGGACTATTTTAACACAGCTATATATGTAAGATAAGCAATGTACTTCTAGTTCATGGGAATAAATGATAAAATGCACAGTGAGCATGCAACAGACAGGGAACTGATGAAAAAAATGTGCTTGGAAAAGATACCAAGCACACATTCTAGACATACAGTTCTAGAAGATAACACTTGTAAAGTAACAAAGCGTTCCCTGCCAAAGTTCACCTGTGAACAGATTTAGAGTACAGTACTAGTCATTGGATGGGAGACCTCCACGAAGACCAGGGTTGCAGAGGCAGGCAATGGCAAACCGCCTCTGTTAGTCTTTTGCCATAAAAACCCCACCAGGGGTCACCATAAGTCAACTCTGATGTGAAGGCACTCTCCACTCCACTCCATGGTTCCTATTATTTCACAGATTGGTTCTCATTGCTCTGCCTGTGTTAAGAGCGCTATGCCGAACTTAATAGTCTCATATTCATATTCTCAAAGGGAGTGGGATAATTTTTGCTTCTTTATCCCAGTTGCCTTTGATACATCTTGAAATTGTTTTTCATCTAATCCTGTTAAGTCTGCAACATGTCCTGTACCCATTTTAAGACTCTATAGACTGCAGATGATGGGCTTCTCTATTATGCTCTAAAACAACTTTTTTCCGTTTGTCAGGGCTTGTCGCTGCCACCGCTGGGCGGGGCCCCAGCTGGGCCAGCCCTGACATCAGAGGGGCACCAGGGATGCTGCAGGACCCTGCTCTGTGGAAGGAGGGGCAGTATACATCACCCCAACTCCCTCTCAATCCACTCACTGGCCTGCTCAACCTGGTCTGCTTACCCTCTGCATCCCCCATCATCTCCTTCTCCCAGAACTCTCCTCCAAGCCTCCACTCTCGCACTGCTCTGCTCTCACACCACACCATCTCTCCTTACTCACACCCACCACCTCAGAGCTCTTCCCAGCCACCTTATATAGGGTTTCCTTTCCCCTCCCCACCCTCCTTCTAGGCTTGTTCCCTCTCCTGACTTGGCCCAGCTGTGCCTTCCCTCAGGTGTTTCCCTCCTACCACTAATCCCTTCTTGGCTTCCTTGCCTTACTGGCAGGGTGGGTTTGAATGCGAGCCATCCCCAGCCGAGGTCTCCTTGGCCTTGCTCATGAGGAGCTGCCCCAGTAGGCCTTTGAACTTCTGAGCTTGCCTGACCTTGCTCACGAGGAACTGCCGCAGCCGGCTGCTGTGTTGCTGAGCCTCCTTGGCCTTGCTCGCGAGGAATTGCCCTGGCCAGCTTCTGAGCTGCCTGCTCATTGCTGCTGGGCGGGGCTACCCATCTCCTCCCCCAGAATGCCTGTGGCAGCTCCACCTGGAGGGGCTTGGCTCCTAGCAACTCCTGAGCCAGGCTACTGTCCTCTCACCAGGGCGTGGCTCTGGGCTGTAGTGGCTGCTTCTCCTCCTTGGCTAGTAAGGGCTCTGTTTGGGCTGTTGCTGGGTCCCTATTCCCCCTGCCTTGGCCCTTTTCCTCTAGCCTGCTTAGCCCCCTCTCTTCCCCCTGGAGGGTGGGACTAGCTGGCCTCTCCCTGCTCCCCCCAGCCTTCTGAGGCTTTGGCCTTTCGCCCCTTCCCCCTGGAGTAGGCAGGTTCTGGCTCTGTTTGCCAGTCAGAAAGGTTGAACTGCTGTCTCCTAGCTGCCCCCTGCCGCTGCCTGCCAGCAAATCCAGGGGCTGGGCTGCTGACCCCAGACACCATTCTCCCTCTTCTTTGTTTGTTTTTATTAAATGTCCAAACTGACAAAGAGCTCTGGGGAGTTCAAAACTTGTGACTATTTGGATGGCCCTAGTAAAAAGACTATTTCACAGCTGCTGTGTTTGGAGTTTTTCTAAGGACTGCTACCCACAACCTTGGCCTGAATTCAGTTTGCCTTGGTTTCATGGTCTACTGAATCTATATAAAGATAATGATTCAAGATCTATTCTTTGAGAAAAGTCTAATTAAGGGGCTTCCTTGCAGACTATTACATGCACAAGGCAAATATATATTTTATGTTCAAAGCGAGGTTAGTGAGCAATTCCATTCTTATCAAAATGGCAATGTTGTTCGTTCATTCAGCCAGTGAACAAGCCTAGGGGACTGGAAAAGGCCTACCGTACTGAAGTGAAGGTAGACACATTATCAGAGGTTAGCAGAACATCAAAACCACTCAGTCGTTAAATGGTTGTTAGCAGCTCAGAAGTAAGAGATCCAGGAAGGTGAAAATAGTTTAAGCGTGTTAAGCCAAATATGAGAATTTAGGAAGAGCTGTCATTTGAAAGATGCTCATCCCTTATGCATAAAAAAACCCAAGCATCTCAGTAGACAGTTTAAAATCCTGCAATAAGAAAAAGTAGTTTGATTATTGTAAATTAAGTAGATTGTCTTAATTTCTTCATTTTCTTTGTTTTATTCACAGAAGTCACAATATCTTTTCTCGGAATACGGCTCTAGCAGGAATGGTAGTAAAAAAAATTACAAATGCTTCAGGGGAATAAGAAAGGAGAATATAGGTGCAACCCTAAACACACTTACAAGGGAATAAGTTCCATCAGCTTCAATGGGACTGACTTCTGAGAATACATGCTTGGAATTATACAGTATGGTGTTGAATTTATGTTACTTAGAGAAGGGTTAATTATATTATATCTTTCTTCTCAGCCTTAAATCATTCATTATATTTTTCTAACTAGGATGTCTTAAGTGTTCTGTTCTGGATGATTCTGGTCAGGCCTGATTCAGATATAGACATGAACCTAAGAAGCCTTGAGTGTCTAGTTAGCTTTCCTATATCAGAGGTACACTACAGATAACTGGAGATACACCAAGGATAATGCCTTAGGTTCATTACCAGATATTTAATACAAGTAATACAGTTATGGAATCTCTGCTTTCATTTTAAATCATTATTAACAAAACATAATTATTTAGCAATTTTAATATCAACTCAAGCAACAAAAATCATACCATCCATTGTAACTACATAGATCATTAAAGAAGAGCAACTCCATGAGTCCAAAAAAAGTATCTTACCTAAACATACGAAGGTCACAGGCAAGGAGCCCCTTCTAAGAAGAAGCAATCAAATTAGCCTGTCATATTTGTAGGGTTTCAAAACCTTAACAATAGCTGTCTGTCCCACTTCAAAGACTCAGGGCCAAGCTACAAGTGATAAATGACACTTGAATGGCAAGTGTATTTGTCTTAACAAAGTCTATGTAGAAGTACTGATTACAACTTTCTCATACATCTGAATATATTTTGGCCCTCCACCAATGCAACTATCCTTAAATAATATTGCCAGTTTCTATTAAGTTAAACATTCCTGCCTTTCACAGATACTCCCTGCACCTGGGCACTGGGGCCAAAATTGGCCTGCTGCAAAGCATGGGGGCACACTCAGGGCAGTGCAATGATGTCACTCCTGGGAGAGATGTCTTTGCACCACCCTGGGAGCACGCCTGGGAGGCCTGTTCCCCAGCCTCCTCGCCCACTGCCAGCCAGGTGATTGCTGGTGGGGGGCGGAGGGTGGGAGCAGGGGATCTCCCACCAGGGACCTGGGAGACCTAACTGTGTAACTGTTGTTTTATGCCTCTCACCAAGGCTGTTCTCTTCTGGGCTTCTAGACTTCCTTCTGTGGCCTGTCTAGTTATGGGGCCTGGCTAGCCCTGCTTCTGTGTGCAAAGATATCTTGAATGACTTTCTTGGTCATATCCAGCAACTGTTCCCCTATAGTTCTAGCCATATCCATGACAGTACAATTCAAAATACAGGGTGTGACCGAGAAGTGGAGCCTGGCATGTGATTTTAAACATAGTTATTATACACGTACTTCATTAGGGAGCCAAACGATGGATGTCCACTATGTACAATCAGGCAACCTTGCCTTTGCCACTGTGAAAAAACTTTCAGTGGTAGACTGGGCAATATCAGTCCATCATTACCCAACACTTGGAGGATGACCAACACTACCTCAGCCTCCCTCCAGTTAAACTTTGAAGGAGTTAAAATCTGAGTGGCACAAAGATTTAGTAGAAGTGAAATCAAAAAGAGTCCAGTAGCACCTTTAAGACTAACCAACTTTATTGTAGCATAAGCTTTCGAGAATCACAGTTCTCTTCGTCAGAGAACTGTGATTCTCAAAAGCTTATGCTACAATAAAGTTGGTTAATCTTAAATGTGCTACTGGACTCTTTTTGATTTTGCTACTACAGACTAACATGGCTAACTCCTCTGCATCTTAGTAGAAGTGCTATCTCACCTTTGGGCAGGGGGTCCTTGCCCCTCTTTATTTGTTCCCCATCTAATGGATATACAGTATAAATATCCCCTCCCTTGCCTTCTCTTATGATCATACAATTTTCAGTAGAAGGTAGGCCACCTTTTGAATCGATGTATGAAGTAGATTCCATAACTACCCCGAGTTATAATTTGCATCTGTATCCAAAGAAAACATACATAATGTACACATTACCAACGATACAGATTATTCTCAACTGTCACTACCGTACCTGCAAGCTGGCAATTGTTTTTCAGGTTGCCCATTCTGGGTTGGGAAATTCCTGGAGATTTGGGTGCAGCCTGGTGAAGGCAGGGTTTGGGTGAAGGGCAGGACCTCAGTGAGATATAATGCTATAGAGTCTACCCTCCAAAGCAGCCATTTTCAGCAGGGGAACTGAGTCCTGTAGTCTAGAGATCAGTGGTCAGTCTGGGAGATCTGATGATTGCCTACCTGATGATTGGTAACTGTCTGTCTTGCATCTAGCACTATCATAGTTCTCTTGGCTAGCCATGAACTGGTTTGGCTGAGTCTTTATTTCAAGTTGGCACACTTCATCATTAGCAAGAAGTAAAAGTGAGGATAGTCGTAATGTGGTACATTTGAAATTAAGGACGTTCAAAGGAGAAACAAAGTTGCAATAAAAAGGAGAATGGATGATTAACAGCAAATAACTTTTCATGGTGATATTTGCTTGTGGCATCCTTCTTTGTGATCATTTGATCCACATCTTTGATCTGTATCAAGCTTTATCTGGCATACTTGTTTTGGATCAAAATCGTTTCAAACACAAAAGCAACAATACGTGAGAACAAATTATGAGCAAAATATAAGTAGTAGGCTTGTGATAGGTTTGGTTTTAATAATAGTTTTCTACAAGGACTGTTTATATTCTTACATCTTGATGCCACAACACTAGTCTAAAACATTTCAAGAAGATTTGCTTTTTGAAAATAGAAACACAAGGGACACTTCAAGACTCTTCTAACTATATATAAATGAGTATGTCCTCTAAGCAAAGATATGGATCACTTTTCAAAGAATTGTTCTAATAATTTTTTTTTAAAAGTAGTATGAATTGCAAGGCAAATATTCACAACAAACCTAAAATTGAACAAATTTCATTAGCTCCATTAGTGCTGGTTTGAATATTTATTGAAGTAAACTACAACCCACATTCCACAATGTATTTTAAAATCATTATTAATTTCCGCTCTAAGTAGAATCAGCCTAGATTTACATAACACTTTATAAAGATGAGGACTAACACTACATCACTGCTTGTGTACACATGATAGAACAGGGATTGGGGCCTGCCAGTATGCAGATGGTGATGCAGTTACAATGATGCTGTTACAAGGGGGAACCTGTGAAAATTGTTCTCTGGCTTCTCTCTCACACACACACAAATGGCCACCTTTCTCTATCTTTTCATCTCACTGCCACCTTCTCCTCCCATCCTTCCTCTTCCAAACCATACTCCTTCTACTCCCTTACCTCCAGCACCCTCCCACTGCACCCTCTTTCCTCAGTCTGATCTCTGCTTACTCATCCCTCTCCTCACTGATCTGCCTGCCCACCCTCTTCTCATCATTCTGTCTGCCCTCCCACCCCTCCTCACTGTTCTGTCCACCCACCCTCTACTCACCATTCATTTCAACCACTGTCTCCGTGCCACTCTGCCTGCCCACCCACCCCCCAGCTCTATCCTGTAGTCATTCTTTCTCTCCCACCTGCCCGCCTCCAATGCCGTCGCCTCAGTCATGAGTCATGACTGTAAGGAGCCAATGGGAAAGTTTGGGGAGAGCAGCTGAGGTAATGTAGGCAAGTGGTAGACAAAGAGCCAACAGGCAACTTTTGGGTGGGCAAGGAGGCTCCTTCTCACCCGCCCACCTCCAGAGCTGCCACCTCAGCTGCCTTTCACAAACTTTACTCTCAGCTGCTGACTGCCAAGACTGAGGCAACTGTACTGGAGGTGGTCAAGTGGACAAGAAGCCGTTTCCTTCTCACCCACCCAGCTATCTCTAGTTTGTAGGTTGTCAGCAGTGGAGCAGAGAAAGCTGGTGGTGAGGCCGAGGCTCCCACTTATCCTTGCAGACCTGCCTGCCTCCAGCACCACTGCTTCCATTTGTAGGGGAGCTCACTATCTTCTTCGCCCTGTCCCTCCTGTAGCAGTGGTCTGTTTGGATTTTTTTTAAATCCATTGCCTTTTTTTGTTAAAGTTTCAGGTTTTTCTGTCAATGTGGCCACAATCTATAAATTTAAGTATTTGTAGATGGGGTCACAGTTGAGAACTAGATATATTGATGTCCTTGTAACTGTATTTCTCCTCATTCAACACCATCACCCTTGCAACTTCAATCTCTCCCTCCTACTCCCTTATTTCTTTATCTCTTTAATAGCTTCTCCCCTCTCCTTCTCCCTGTTTCCCCGTAGATCTGTGGGCCAAACAAGATACGCCAGCATTCCTAGGTCAGAACTGTGGACACCACCAATATTTTAAAGTGTTTTAAAAATACCACAAGGATGAAGCAGGCCAAGGTGCCACAAGGATGATGCAGGCACTTGTTCATCCCTCACACATACCTTTTTAAGAGCCAAAACAGTCATTTCAGCACTTGTAAAGATACAGGAGGGGACAAGAGTGCCTCATCCTGCTGTGTCCTGAGGGTGTAATGGCATTAACAGTTCAGACCGATGGACACTGACATGTCTTGCTTGGCCCTATATTTTAGGAACCTTGGGGTTGGTTTTGTTTTTTAGGAGGGAGAGTTACTATTTTAAGGGCTAGACCATAAGCCAGAAGTCTGTCTCTTTAAGGGCTGATGGTGATGAAATAATATTATAGATTAACAGATGAATTGTTATGCTGATTTGTGATAAGTGATGAGAAGGCAGCACGTGGCACCCTACAGCAGGACAAACAGCCCCCATCGCCATTTAGGCTCAGGGAAGTAGTGTGAGGGGGAAATCTGAAGTCCCTCCTTTTCCATGCTGAGATTCTAAGATGAACTGAGCCCTGGAGCACATGATCCCTGATATTATGTGTGACTGCAAGTTGGGTCAGGGGACTCCCTATCCCTATCTAACTCATGTCACATAGATAATCTAATTTAGCCCTTAAAGAGACAGACTTCTGGCTTGTGGTCTAGCACAGTTGCCCCTCTACTTTGTTGGTATATTTCTTCTGATAGTGAGCAAATACTGAGGACTGGGAGTCCCAGGGTAATACAGGAGCTATCATCTTGTGGTGGGGTACAGGGGGTGATTGTTTTTATTTCAGGCACGGCAGCATGGATGGTTTTTCTGGGACACCTGGATCTAGGACTTGGTCTGAAGGAGAAGTCCTGGAGTAAAAGAGCTGAAACTGAAGCTACAGCACAAGGGATGGAGCCTTGCAAACTAGTTGATTCAACAGGTACTCTTCTAGGTCCAAGGCTTAAATAGGCTGCTGGGGGGGAGCAGCAGCACCAGGTTTGGAGGCAGCACCTGGGACTCAATTGTCAAGGCCTGGCCGTGGCATTGAGGTCTGGCTTGCAGCATGAGGCACCCTACAGCAGGACAAACAGCTCCCCATCACCATTTAGGCTCAGGGAAGTGGTGTGAGGGGGAAGGCTAAAGCCCCTCCTTTTCCAAGAGCTGGAGTAGGAGATTGCAACACTGGCATTGCATCTCTGTTGGGCTGCTTCTGTGTGGGCCTGCCATTTCTGCTGCTCCTGCTGGGTGGTGGCAGATCCTGGGAGCTGGTGGTCCTGGACCGGGATCGGCCAAATCACAGGTCAGCTGTCACTGACGCTGGGATGTCTTCTGGATCTCCCAGCTGTGGGTTCTTCATACATGGCCTCAGGAGCTGGGGGCTCCAGGAGTTCCAGTGGTGAAGTCTTGCCTGCAGGCTCTTGGGGCATGGCTCTGGTAGCCATGGGCTCTGAGGGAAACCCTGTGGTTCTGGGTATTCCCAAAGCCTCCAGATCCGCCTCAGACAAGGATTCCATCTCTTCTTGGAGCTCATCTGGGTCCTCCTCTAAGTCTGAGCATGGTTCAAAGGGGGATCATGACAGTGATCAAATTTCAGTGTCAGCTCTTGGGCTCTAGGTTCAGTATCCTTTGTTGCAATTGGCCCTGGCTCACCATGTCAGTGCTGCTCAGGTTGGGGTCATAATGCATTCAAAAACTCTGCACGATAATCATGTCAAATTTGTCAATCTAGATTTTACTTCTTAATGGTAGCCTTCCTACACATATTTCTGATAGGGGAAAAAATTAAAAATCCATCATTATATTCATGTATTTCTAATATAACTTAGTACTTCTGTGAGCCTCTAGGAATAAGCCTCTGGAAAATACATAAGACTATTAATATCAGCAGTGAATTATTTTAATTTCCACAAGCTGAAGAGGTTCATTTCTTACTTGTTCATTTCTTTATGTCTGTTTCAATGGACAAAAAAGGCAGTCTGAAATAGCAAGAAATATCACAAAAAATATAAAAAGATTTTACAGAGGAGTCTTCTTGTAAGAAAACAGAAGGGTTACCTTTATAGATTTGCCCCAATAAAAGGCTCCAGAGAACACTATTGTTGAATAACCCCTTTATGAGAATCTCTGGCTTCATTCTTTCATGATATGCCAGTGAACAAATGGTGGACAATACTTGTATGTAGATCTGACAAAATACTCATCTCTGCAGTTTTCTGTGACCACTTCTAACTTACTTTCAGAGACAATGAAAGAAATTATTCCAAAGATCATCAAAAGGTAACACTGTTTTCCTTTCTCACAAATTCAGCTCAAGGTCAAGTAGACAGAGATTGTTTAATGCACTGCTGTACATTATATTTCTGCAAATCCAATAGCGATCTGTTATGCAATTCTTTAAATTTTGCAAATTCCTTTGAGAATCAATCAATATGCAATAGTAATAAAACTATTTTTTCCCACAAGGGATACACAAATTTTCCTTTTGAATGAGCAACTTTCATTCTACGCTGGGTAGAAAGAGACATCTTTGGAGAGAAACAATGATTGTCATACTATAAACTAGGTTTGGCAGTTCAGACCTTTTCAGTTGGGAATGTGAGTCATTCCACCAATGATTTGTGCATATGTTACAATGAATATGTAGAACACACTCATACGTTGTTCCCAATCCAACCTTCATCCTTTTCAGCAGAATGTCTGAACTGTGTGCACTGTTAGAAGTCCCTGTTGGAGAAGCAAGATGTACAGCTTGAAGTTATTCAATAGCGCTACAAAACATGGCTCCACTGTCCCTTTAAATTCCTTATAACAACTTCCTATCACCTGCTCACTCTCACTCACCAGTTTATTGCTGTTAGTAACCATTACATCCATTTATAAACATAAATGAATATCATACTCCAAGTATACAGCTTTGATATAAAAATAATTATATAAAACCTTAAAAATGTAAGTACAAAGATTTGGGCTTTCAACATGAAAATATAAAAGCAAATGTCACTCCTTTGCATATTCTTTGCGAATTCTATAAGCTGCAGCCAGAAATCTGTCACTAGCAAGCATGATCTGGGGACTAAAACCTGACAGGAGCTTTTTAATTAGCTCCATATCCATGAGGTGTGGATATTTCTTCAATACAGGTTGAATATGGATTGAGGATCTTTTGACTCACCGCCTCGCTGCAGTGGGACAGCCCTGCAATGGTTGATCTCCTTTCTCCATGGTTGGGGACAGAGGATGGCACTAGGGGAACAGATGTCTGCCCACCATCCTTTGGTGTATGACATCTCTTAGGGGGCGATTCTTTCCCCAATGCTATTGAACATCGATATGCGCCCCCTTGCCCAGGTGGTCTGTAGCTTTGAGCTGGGTTGTCACCAGTATGCTGACGACACCCAGCTCTATCTGTTAAAGGACGACCAGTTAGATGCTGCCCCAGACTCTTTGACCCAGTGTTTGGATGCCGTGGCGGAATGGTTGTGTCAGAGTTGCCTGAAGTTGAATCCCCAGGAGACGGAGGTTCTGTATCTGGGTCGTGGGGCAACAGAATTGTGAATTCGGTGCCCAGCCCTTGATGGAGTGCAGTTACAGCCTTCATCAATGGTGAAGAGCCTGGGTGTGCTCCTCGATGCCAGACTTTGTATGTAGGCCCAAGTTGCAGCCGTTGCCAGATCTGCATTTTTTCATCTTCAGCAGGTCAAGCAACTGGCACCCTATCTCTCTTCCCACGACCTAGCTTCTGTAATCTATGCAGTGGTCAGCTCTAGATTGGACTACTGCAACTCGCTCTATGCTGGGCTACCTGTGGCCTTGACCTGGAAATTACAGCTGGTCCAGAATGCAGCAGCACGCATCCTTATGGGGACACCGTTTAGGGCTCACATTGGCCCTGTACCACGCCAGCTGCACTGGCTCCCGGTTGAGTTCTGAGTCTAGTTCAAGATACTAGTCTTAGTGTTTAAAGCCCTTCACGGACTGGGACCTGCATATCTCCCGCAATGCCCCCCCACAGGGCCTTGCGCTCTGATGATAAACAGCTTCTGTTGGTCCCCAGACCAAGGAACATTTGGCTGGCCTCAACTAGGGCCAGGGCCTTTTCTGCCCTGGACCCAGCCTGGTGGAACACTCTCCCAGTAGAAATCTGGGCCCTGTGGGACCTTTTACAGTTCTGCAGGGCCTGCAAGATGGAACTGTTCTGCTGGGCCTTTGATAAGGGGCCAGCTCTCTGTCCTCTCTTCTGACCGCCACACCCTCCTTTTGCAGCCACCCTAGAGTTACATCATGGCAGTACGCATGGTTGTGGTGACTATATAGTGGCGAGATTTGTTTGGTGGCACCTGGATTTTTATGCTGCTGATATAAATTGTTCATCAATATTGTGTTTTTATATTATTTATAATGTTTTATTGTATTTTTAATAATATATTTGTTGGAAGCCGCCCTGACCCTGCTCATGGGAAAGGCGGGATATAAGTCAAATAAAATAAATAAATAAATATATTTTATACGTATTTCATGATAGAACTTACAGCCAAGCATGATGTGTTCAATTGTTTCTACTTTGCCGGTCTCACAGGGGCAGACATGCTCAGGCATTGGGACCTTTTTCTAATGATCTTTAAGTACTGCAGATGGAAATATATTGCACTGGGCCAACGAGAAAGCCCTTCAATGGGATGGAATTTCCAGACTTGATAAATAGGGAACTGGAGAAACCACAAATCTCATTTGTGGAGGGTGGGGTTAGAAAATTCGAAACCCTAGAGAGATCCTTCTGTCTCTCAACATCTAACATTCACTGTCTAACCACAGCCCTTACCTGGTCCGGGGCCATCATCTGGAAAGAGTCAAATGAGAAGCCTAACATGTTTAATTTTTGGTAGATGGCCCCAAGCTAGGCAGAAGAGTGCCCATCCTTGAGAATTAAAGAGGTGATATCTGATGTACAATGATGCAGCTTGAGCCAAGTACTAATTGAAGCCAGGGTTACCCTGGCCTCTATTCTCAGCAATCCATTTCCAAGCATAAAATCGTGTTTGAAACGCTACGTGGAAATCCAAATATGGCTCTTAAAAGTTTAGATTGAATTTTCTCCAGAGGAGCTAAACTTGAAGGAACTGGACCCAATGTCGTCCCATATATAAGTTGTGGAACTCTCATAGAAAGATATAGTTTAAGAGCCACTGGAATATATTGCCCCATTTTAGTATGGAAGAATTTAATGATACCTTGTACAGATTTCTAGCCAGAATTTGTGGCATATTTATAATGTGCTTTTTTTGCCCCAGTAGATTGGATCATGCCCCCTAGATACTTATAAGTTGCCACCTGTTATAATCTATGACCCTTTATATTCCATTCCCTTAGCTTGGGTTTAGAGCCAAAAGCCATTACTTTTGTTTTTTGGTAGTTATTCACCTGCTGTGAATATGAGGCTCAATATGATTTGGACTTCACTTCACTGGAACGACAACTTCAAGTGGTCTCCTGGATCCTGCAGAACCCCGCAATGATCTATTGTGTGGAAACAAATGGTGTTATATTGAATATCTACTTCTTGATACCTGAAACAGTAGACTGTCACCTACTGCTTGAAGTCAGTTCCTCTGTGTTTCACCCAGAAAACCACAGATGCTCAAATGCTCCAAAACAAGCAGTCCTAATATATAAAGCAATAAGGCTAATGTGAATATTACTTTCCATCAGCATGGCTCTTCATGAATCATACAAATTGGTAGACTTCCTTTCCATAGAAGGAGATTGCATTAAGACAAGCCATTTAAGAACAGAATATCTGAAATACTGCCTTCTCTAACACCTGCCTACCGAGACACTGAGGTCATTGACTGTATTCCTGTCTTAAGCATCACTACCCACAGAGGTCCAATAGGCAGCAACATAGTGGTGGAAAGTGCCATCAAATCCATTCCATTTTCCATTTTAAGAATACCGTTATTGGCATAACAATATGAACATGCACAGTCAGCAGGAAGACAAGACCACCATTACCTGAATATTTAAACCAATCCTCTCCTCTTGGATGTACGACAGAGGAATTTAGCCACAGACTCAGTGGTCTCATGGTTTGAGTGAATAATAGCAGGGAAGTCTTACTGACATCAGATTGTCCATCATGATTTTGCATAAGAGGTTCTAAATATACAGCATGGATATCACAATAGAATAAACAATACAGGAGAATGTGTTCAGTACTTTCTACCTCCCTCAGACCACAGGTACATAGCCTAGTGAAGTATGGGATTTTCTCAAACCTCCCATACAATACAGCAGAAGGAAGCACGTTAAACCGAGCTAACATGAATGCTCTCTGAAGGTAAGGGGAAGTCAGACAAGAGAAATACTCTGCCAAGGAACCATTGGAAAGATCCCCCATCCAATAGCTGACTTATGATGACCGTACTGAGTTTTCAAGGCAAGAGATTAGCAGAATTGGTTTACCATTGCCTGCCTCTGCAACTCTGGTCTTCTTTGGAGGTCTCCTATCCAATTAGGTAGCAACATACGATAGGACTTTTTCTGTGGTACCATCAAAACTGTGGAATGCTCTCCAATAAGTTAGGTAAACAAGATGGACCAGCAAGGAAAATCTTTAGAGAACAACCCTAAGCAGGTCTACTAAAAATTGTACACATATCTATTCAGTGGGGTTTACTCCCAGGAAAATGTTCTTAGGCTGACACTGCAAATAACAATGGGACAGAGCAAACTTCCAAAGTCAGCTTAGCTAATTGGTATGAACAGGGATCTCTGTTTGTACTGACATATCTGCTGGCCTTTCTTCATTCTGCCTTATATCTTACCCAATGGAGAAGGAACCAGGTCTGAAAATATCATCTATAATGCGCCACATTTAAGAAACTATAAATATAGCTCCTCCCTCCTTCTATCTGGCACTCCCATTCCAGATCAAATTACTTTGTAATTTATAGCCTAGGAATTATATTGGATCCACACTGTTGCTAGAGAAGCAAGTAAATTGAGCTGCGAAAAAGGCCAACTCAGACTAGTTTGAAAGATGGCTCCCTACCTTGACATGGCTAATTTGTCCCCCTGAATCCATGCCAAAATAAGACTAAACAATTGTAATGTACTCTACATAGCTCTCCACTTAAAAATCGATTTGGAGACTCGAGATGGTGAAAAATATCACAGCTTGTTTACTTTCAGGAGATAGACATATGCATATTACTATTACTCCCTCTCTGTGTAGTCACTCCACTGGCTAGCCATCAGTTCAATTCAAGGTTTTGACTATCACATTCAAAGGCCTTCATGGCCTTTGTCCCTCATATCTGTGCAACCACCTCTCTCTCTGTGCTCCACCATAGCAGCTTCACTCATCTGAACAGGGCTTTCTGCAGATACCACCCTGCAGTTGGGCAAAATCAACAGCTGCCCATAGATTGCTTTCTCTGGGGTAGCCCCCACCTTATGGAATGGCTTGCCTGAGGAGGTCAGGAAAGCTCCCACTCTCCTGTCTTTCCATAAACTGTGCAAAACGTAATTATTCCAGAAGGCTTTTTTACTCTGGTAATAGGGTAGTGCCATAAGAAATGGCTCAGAGAAATGCCTCAGTAAAGGGACAAGGACTGTAGAGTATTCTTCTGGGTACTGTCTGCTCATTAGATATGATCCTACTGGGTAATAACTGCATCATTAAAGATGTTGTGTTTAATTACTTACTCTTTGCTTCAGAACTTTCACCTCTGTGTTCAGATTTCTGCTTGTTTTCAGGTTTCTTCAACCCATACCCTAATGGTATTTATTCATTAAATGTCCTAGCTGTTGATCATATTGAATTTTTGTTTGTTGAATGTTCTAGTTGTTGATTGACTGAAAGGCCTTTTCCAGAGGGCATTGAGTTTGACCATTAAGTTAAATGGCAATGCAGGCTATGTGCAGGTTTCTTCTTGATGTCTTGAAACGGTTTGTTGTTTTACTGATTTTGTTGAATTTTGTAAGGTGTATTGTAACGTGCCATGGGGACATTTTAGTCAAAGGATGGTCTATAAATAAACTAAAATAAATAAATAAAAATAAATCACTCTTGACTCTGGCAGTGCTTGTCATTTGTTGAGAAGTTCCCTTTGTGTGCCACTATAGCTTCAAAATAAGAGTTGGAGGAACCTGTCCAGAATTGGGGAGGGGGGTCTGGGAGTCAGCTTCCCTCCACACTTCAATATGCTCTGAATCTTTATGGAGCATATAGGGTTGCCAGGCCCCCTCAATCTCTGGGGGCGGGGGGGACAGGGGCCTGGCAATGATCTCTGGGGAGAGGGCGGTGCGCGTGTGCAGAGCGCGAGCACGCCCCCCACAGGCACGATGACATCACTTCGAGGTGATGTCATCGCACAGTCCTGGGCGGTGCAGAACGCACCTGAAATGGGTTGTTCTGCCGCTGATCAGGCCTGTTTTTGAGGCGCTGAGGAGCGCAGGAACACTCCTACACTCCACAGTGCCTCAAAATGGGCCCGAACTGTGGCAGAATGGGCCTGTTTGGGGCGCTGCAGAGTGCAGGAGCATCTGCAGCAGAACGGGCCTGTTTTGTGGAGCTGCGGAGCGCAAGAGCGCTCCTGCGCTCCGCAGCTGCTGAAAACAGGCCCATTTGCCGTGGATCGGGCCCATTTTGAGCACTGCAGAGCGCGGGAGCGCTCCTGCGCTCTGCAGCGGCCTCGATCTGGGCCAAAATGGGCCCGATCCTGGTGGCTGCAGTGCATGGGAGCGCACCGTGCCTTGGGGGAGAATGCAAGGAAGATGCCCCCCCCCGCTTCTCAGATAAGTGGGACGTGGTGTGGGGAGCAGGGGTAGGAGGTCCCTCACCCCCCACTGGGGGTCTGGGATCCCTAGGAGCATACCAAAGTGATTTAAATACCCAACTCCAAAGCAGCTTGCCATTTTGGCATTCAGGTTATTACAAATCATTTTCAGGTACAGGGACCACATCACTTCAGTCTTTTTCCATCTACATTGGCTCCCAGTTTGCTTCTAGGCTCAATTCAAGGTGGTGGTATTGACCTTTAAAGCCCTATACAGCAACCCTTATAGGCTGCCACACTAACAATCAGCTCAGTAACATACTCAGATACCCCACATGACTGCTGCAGTCTGTGCTATGGAGCAATTAGCCTGGCCAACAAGCCCCCTTATAATGGCATCCTAAGCAGAGTTATACCCTTCTCAAGCCATTGAGGTCTATGGGCTTAGAAGCATGTAACTCTGCTTAGGGTTGCACACTTATGTTCCGAGGTTAAAACGCAAAGCAAAACTCAAGTCTCTTCCGCACAGGCAATTTGCTCTTCTCTCTTTGAGTATTGACTATTCAAGAATTGGATTTGTTTTGGCCACCTACCTTTCTGCACGCCACTTTTAATCCCAATGTGCAGTCTGTGTTATGCCAGCATTTTTTGTACACAGCACAATAAAATAAAGAGGATTATGTGGTGAGGTGTGGACATCATTGTTGGCATCACTATAGATGTCACCAGTGCCATCACATCACCACCACACCAATTTTTAAAAAAGTTTTCATGCATGCCCAATCATATTACTACATTATGACAACCAGAGGTACCCAGCACTAAGATGTTAGTAGTGGGTAAAAAAGAAACAAAAGAGAAATGAAAGCAATATGGTGCGCATGCAGTGTTGGCACACAGTAATCCCAAACAAAGAACTTTTTACCCCAAAAGCATAGATAGCTAATCTTCAAAAACCTAAAAGGGATCGATGTAACCACAACACAAAGTAACCATGTCATTATATTGTTATGACATTATAACATCATTAAGCTCAGTTTAAAATACACAGCAGTCATGTTCTAAGTAGACATATTTATTTATGCTTAAGATCCCCCCCCACCCCACCCCTGCAGTCTAAACTGGAGACCCTGACGCAGGCTGATCCAGAATTAGGAGGCAGAGGCCAGCACCAGCAGAGCAAACCAATACAATATAATAACACTAGTATTACCATGTTATTACATCATTAAGTTTTCTTCCAAAAAAAGGCACATCTTGGGAGAGGGATAAGGGGAAAGAGGAGAGGGAAAGGAGGAGAAAGGAGCTGAGGAGGATGGGGAGACCAATCAGCAAAAAGTTGCCTGCAGCGGAAGGGAGGAGAGTGGAACAGAGGGTGGGGGGGGGAAACAAAAGCAAAGTTCTGCACAATTCGAAAAGCTGGCTCGAAACAGTATCAAGAAAAACATCAGAGAATAAGCATACACAGAAAATTCAGTGAGAATCCTTGAAAATACCACATCGAAATCTGAAGGGGCCATTAAGCATGTGGAATTCAGAAGAAAACTCAAAGCAGTATGAGGCCAGAACTAATGAAAAGCAACTATGTGGAAAAGGCCTCAGAATAGTTTCAGACAAGAGTATCTTATGGGGGAGTACGAAGCACACAGGACTTGTGTGTCCTATTTTTGCACTTATTCTATAATGCCCCAGATGTAAGAATACCTCATATCCACACAGGGAATGAATCAGCCCACACTTCTTTTATTTCAGAAGCACTGTGAAAATAGAAAATGAATGTCATTTTTACTTTCTTTCTACCACCACTCCTGCAAGTTGTAGTATCCAAGACTGCTCTTGTAGATACACACACAATGCTGATAAACACAGTACATGATTTTAACGCATGCTCTTTTAGCCTTGTTTTTAATATTCTCTTGATTTTTAAAAAAAAATGAAACAGATTGTTATTGCTCTAGCACCTAGGAATGAAGAAATGAGACAAGAATATATCTTAAGCTGGGTTTTATTAAAAGACTGATCTGTAGTAACTTATTAAAACAAATAAGAGTAGTGAAGGCTGCCTGCATGTGGACAACCCCACCTTGGCTCAAAACTCAGTGAAGTAATGCTGCCATGCCTCACTGTACATTGCCTGAACACCCTCTTGTGCTTACAGGCACTGAGTCTCAGGGCCAAGCTACAAGTGACGAATGACACTTGAACGGCAAGTGTATTTCTCCCTGTTCACTTTCCCTCCACTCAATCCACTTGCCATTCAAGTGTCATTCATCACTTGTAGCTTGGCCCTCAGCCACTTCTCATGGTGTACCACCAGGGCTTTTTGTGTGAGAGTAGCAGTAAACATCAGTAGTGAGTACCAGCACTTGGGGGGGGGGGTTTCTCCCAAATTGTAAGGGGGAAATTGGTGGAAATCAGTGCAATCATATAGATGAGTACTAGCACCATTTTAGAAACTAAAAGCACTGTGTACAGCAGGTAGGGTTTGGCTTGTGTACACCAAGGAAGTGGCCCCACTAAACCTCTTTGGCCACAATAGCCAATAAACAGCTGATTTAGATGAACTCCCTTCATCAATAGATGGCTCAGGGTGCTCGCCAAATTTCCCTATGCACATTAAAGGAACTGACACTATTCTGGCCAGCTTCTCTTGGTCCCCACCAGCCCTACAACTAAGCCAATTTAACTAAACCACCTGAGATAGAACAGTCTGGAATATGTGAAAAAGAGCCCCATCCAGGCCAGTCTGATGGAATCTGACCCTCCACAAATTTTGGCTCAAATCAAAAACAACCAAGTGATTCCATACTACCCAACCACAGAGCAAGAGGGAGGGGGAAGGACAAGTAAAAGTGTAGACATGAGAAGCAGAGCTGCAGTACCTAGTGGCTCCTCTACTGGCCTATTGGTCAATGTGCTCAAGGCTCTAAGCGACCAAGCATAGTCGTGCACAGCATGCCTCATCGTCAGCTCCTCCCAAGGGGGTGTGGCAAAACTCAACCTCTACTCCCAGTCAGGCTCAGAAACGAAAATATATAATACAAAAAATATGCTGCAACATGGGCGGGTACCAAAAATAAAACATTTATTCAGTGACTTCAGTAGAGGAATGACAATGTTTATCAATTACATAGTAGATACTAAGCACGTACATGAAAATAGAAAGTACAGTATAAATTTCTCAGCTTTATTTATATACAAATAAACAACTAAGTAAGGTAAGGGGCAAAAAAATATGAAACTAAATGTATTATGTAGGAGTAAACTCCACTGAAATTATATATGTGGCCAAATCTTCATTCTTTGCTTCCCACACTTAGGATTATCAGCAACACAAAGAGAATGTACATGGATAGTAGAAACAGTACTACTTGTACAATGGATGTTTGCATTTTGAAAGTAAAAAATGTGTACTGTTGAGAGAGTTGCTATCTACAGCCTTGAAGACTGAAAGACTCAATTTGTATGCATGGAGAAAAGACATCAGGGGAATGCATGAAAACACATTTTTCATACTTTGTCTCTTCATTGCATTGCCTTTCCTCTTTTATCTAGTATTTAAGAAATACCACATGGGGACTTCACATACAATCAGTTTTTAAGCAAAATAAATACACGTTGCTGACCGTCCTTCTATATACTTTACCTTGAGGTTATGCTTGAAGTATGTGGAGGAACAACCTTAGAGTGCTGTATAAAGTTCATCATATAAATAATGACTCTGTATGGCAAGGTTAATGTTTAAGAAAGTTATGAAGTAAAAGTGATGTGACTTCCAGAAGTAATTTTCAAAGTTATAAAATAGGTAGCATCCCACCAAGTCCAGTATCCTGTCTCACACATCGGCCAACAAGTTCCTCTAGAGGGCCAAGAACAGGGCATAGAAGCCCAGGCCTACCCCGCCCTGATCTTGCCGTCTGGTACTGGTATTAGAGATGGGCACGATCCGCATTACGATTGAAAAAAAAACCACGATAATGGCGATCGCGCGATTGTGACCCGGCAGATCGTGATCATCCACAGCCAACAATCCAGTGATCAGAAGAGGCCTGGATCATTGCGTTCAGGCTCAGATCGGGGATCCAGACACTCAGGCGCCAGCAATCTATCCCCCTGGCAACGGAGCCAGGGGAAAGCCTGAGCTCTGTTTGCCCTCCTTCTGTCGCCCTGGAAACCCGAATGGAAGCCCAGCTTGCCTTGATCAGCAGGGCTTCCTTCCAACCATGGAGCAGCAAAGCAGTCACAAGTTGGGAGAAGACACCTAGGGGAGGGAGGGGGAAGGGGGTGTTCTGTAGCCATGGGCACTCCAATCTCATCCCTGCAAACCCTGATAGGCAGCTCTGAGCCAAACACAGACAGCCAAACACAAACACAGATGCCGCCGGCATCACCCAGCGTTCCTGTATCTCTGGGAACAGCAGGGCGCTCCTCCGCTTTTGCCTCCACAATCCACAATCCACGATCCACGGCTTGGGAATGGGAGATGATCGGTGCGGATCGTTAATTCGGGATCGTTGTTGGCGCCAATCCACAATCCGCTGGATCATTAAAAATTTTTGGATCGTGCCCATCTCTAACTGGTATTCAGTGGTTTACTGCTTCTGAATTTGGATGTTCACCATGACTAGTAGCCACTGGTAGTCATCCCCCATGAATCTGTCTGATCTTTCCCTCTCAGTCTTAGCCATTTCAGACCCTTATTAGCATATACCTGAAGTTGGAATTTTTTGTTCCAGGCCGTCGTCACACAGGCCCTTATTTCGTCAGTTTTGCACTAGAAATTGTTTCTTTTGTTATCGTTATTAGAATGGATTCTCCCATCTTTTGATGACTGCTTGCGCTTCCAGTCAGTCACATTAAAAGGGAAAAGCGCAATTCAACGGTCAGTCAAAGTGCTTCCAGAAACGGGGCCCTAAAAATCCCACCCCCTTTTTTAAAAAAAAAAAATTCCGCATATTTGCGTTATATCACTCTTCTATTATAATGTTGTGCTGGGCCAACCCAAAAGCCAACCGTGATAGGTAGCAGAGGTTTCCCACCCATGGCAGAATAGCGCTATAGCATTATAGCGCTATAAGGCTGACGTTTTTTAAAAAAAATTACTTTGAGGCTTAATTGCGGGTCGCACTGGGGCTTGTGGGAGTGTAGGGCAGGAGAATCAGTGTTGGGTGAGACAGATGATCAGGAAGAGTGAGAGTTTTGGTGTTGCAAAGCGTTCATAGTCGATCCAGGGCATTCACATGGAAGTGGATAAAGACGACATAAAGAGTCACAAAGCGTGAATTGGGGAGAATGGCGAAATCACAAGAGATCCAGAATAAGGTGAGAATTCAGCGGGAGATGGCGCTAGTTTGGCGCTAAATTTATGGCCGTGTGACGACGGCCCCAGTGTACATCACCCTACACTTACCTACATTGAACTACATTTGCCACATTGTGGATCACTCACATAATTTGCAGAGATCTTTCTGGAGTCTTCAGAGTAGGGTGTGGTTTTCACCATCCTGAATAACTTTGTGTCATCTGCAAACTCATCCACTACACTGCTCACCCCTATTCCAAATCATTTGTGAACACATTAAATAGCACTAGACTAAATACTGATCCTTATGGGAGCCCACTGCCTACTCCATTGCAAAAACTGTCCATTTAGTCCTACTCTCTGCTTCCTGTCATTTAACCAATTTTTAATCTATAAGAATACTTGTCCTCTTATTCCATGACTGCAAAACTTATTCAGGAGGTTTTGATGAGGTACCTTGTCAAAAGCCTTTTGAAAATTCAGATATATAATGTTTACCAGGTCACTGTTATCTACATTTGTTCACCTTCTCGAAGAACTCCAAAAGGTTGGTGAGGCAGGACTTCCCTTTGCAAAGGCTATGTTGATTTTCCCTTAGCAAGATTTGTTCATTTATGTGCTTAATAAATAATCCTATCTTTGTTTACAGTTTCTACTAATTTGCCTCAGACAGATGTTAGGCTAACTGGCCTGTGATATCCTAGATGTCCTGTGATATCCTACCCTCTGAATCCCTTTTTAAAAGTCTGTGTAACATTTTCTACTCTCCAGTTTTCTGGTATAATGGCTGGTTTTATTGACAAATTACATATATGGATTAATAGATCAACAATCTCACATTTGAATTCCCAAAGAACTCTCAGGTATGTCATCAGGACCTTGAGACTTACTGGTTTTTAATTTTCCTAATAGGTCTAGAACTTCATCTCACATCATCTCAGTTTGATTCAGTTCTTCTTCCTGAAAATAGTGGCTGTGGCCTGGGTTACATGCCCCATGCTTTCCACAGTGAACACAGATGCAAAGAATTTATTGAGCTTCTCTGCCATCTCCCCATCTTGCTTTAGCAGTCTTGGTCATCTAAAGGCCCTTGGTCATCTAAAGGCCCAGCTGCTTCTCTGGATGGTTTCCTGCTCTGGATATATACTGCTGGATAAAAATGCTCTGGATAAAATTGCTATGCCAGCTTTTTGATATTAAGCACCAGCAGTGTGGTTCCCCTTTGATCCAAGCAAAGCCTGTCCCTTTTGTACAGGTTTGGTTTATCCTAGAAAGTTCCTCAGTGCCTAATAAATTTAAACCCTTCTTCCCAGCACCACTTCCTCATCCATGCATTGTGACTTCTAAACTATGCTTGTCTAGCTGGCCCCATGTATGAAACCAGCAGCAATTCTGAGAACATTACCTCTGAGCTCCTGATCTTTAACCTTCTGCCTAGTAACCTAATTTTTTCTCCAGGACCACATGACTACATTTCCCAAAGTCACTGGTGACAACATGAATCACAGTGCCAACATGCATCATCATGACCACTGACTCCTCCACAGCACTATCAACCTATCCAGACAGTGTGTGATATCTACAAATTTTGCATCAGGCAGGCAAGTCACCAAGTGGCCAAAATGCCTGTCACAGTCCCAGCTCTCTATATCCCCAAATAATCAAATCACCCACTACCAAAAATCCCCCTTCCCCCAGCTTCAAGGATAACGATCCATCATTGAAGAATGGTGTCCCATCTAAGGGATTATGGGCCTTCTCCAATCTCAAGACCCTCAATCTACATGGCAGAAGCGGAGCTGTCAGCACAGGAGTAGGAGTGTTCTAGTAGGCCTTGAAAATCTTAGCAACATACCTCACACTCTCTCCCTTAGCCTCTCCCAGTCAACAACTCTAGCCTCAAGGGAAGAAATCTGTTCCCTGGAGCCTAGAGCTCCAAGCATCAAGCATACATCCACGATTTCCACCCAGTCAGTAGATAATGTGTTGCACTCTCTGCAAACCTCTGAATACCCCCACTCCCCTGCTGGCTTTCTACCTTTGTCTAAAGGTGTTTTAGGGCTGAAATAGGGTGATTACTTGAATCTGTGCAGATTTCCATAGCAAGAATGATGTGCACACACACACACACACCCCAAAATATCTGGGTTTCAGGAATACCAAAAAATCTGTTTCGGATTAGAGAATCCTGGTATTAACCATCTGTTATTCCTATGGGGGGAAATGTCCAGGGGGCTGGGGAAGCATTTTTTTAAAGCACTCTCCACAAATTTGCAGGAACCCTACTCCTGACTGTCTACTAAAGATCACCCCAATTTCAGGAGGATTGGACTCCAGGATCCAATTCTACGGGCCCCTGAAAAAGCTGTCCTCAGCCACTCTCCATTGTTTTCTATCAGAAACCATTTCTAAGGTTTTTAAACTCTGTGGCTTGTCTCCCCCATCTCCCCTACTTGGAATTCTTGATTTGACATTACTCCATTATAAGCTTAACCAACAAAGCCCAACAGGACCAAACTGCATCTAGGGAACCAATGTCAGAACTGAGAATCCCAAGAATGGGGGTGGTTTGCAGAGCCACAGAGTTTAAAATACGTCCAGTGGCTGAGGCTTGAAGGGCTCTTTTCAAGCTTGGGAGGTGGAATGGGATAGGAATCCATTCTGCCTGCTGCCTCCTCCCCGGCTCTGCCAGTCTCACACTGGTCTCCTGCAGCAGCATGGGGCTTGGCTCCATTTGCACAGCTGCCCTCTTGCTACTCCTGCCCTCTCGCTCAGAGCTGCTTGGCTCCACTGCGGCTGCCTGTGGCAGCTGCCTATGGCAAGATTTGGTCCAGCAGAGTCCAGCTGCCTGCATTGGATCCAGGGTTTGTCCTGGGGAAGCAGCATAGCCAGATCAGCATAAATCCAGCTATTTTGCCAGTTCCCAAACCCAAATCGCACTCCTCTATTAGAGGGGTTTTCTCCTGCTGTTCCTGATGTCACTTGCTGCTCCCAAGCTCAACTTTCCTTATTGAGGCCCTGTTCTAAAGCACTGTATGCAACCCCTGGGCTCCAAGCCCATAGGAAATCTGTGTGCCTTTTCACAGCATCAGACCTCTAATGAACTCTGCTTTACAGTTGTGAGCTGTGATTCACATATATATATGGCACAGAGAGGACTGGTTAATTAGTGGACTGCTCTTATTTGTCTACAAATAAGAACAGTATGCTGGTAGCCTGAGACATGGCAAATGTTTGTTTGTCATCTGTCTAGCCAGAGAAAATAAAAGACCAGCTGCTGCTTGGCTAATTAATAGAAAGAAATCAGTCGTAGGCATGAGAGAGCTGAATAATGCAGAAGAGATCAGTATAACAAATGGCTAGAGAAAAGAAGCCCGTGGTCTAGCATTGGGAAGATGAAGGCTATATGAAGGAACCTGAAGAGATCACCTGAGAGAACAGTGGAGACCTCCAACAGCAACATCTTGGCATTTTAGTTCCAGTATCTTCAGAGAGCAGAAAGAAATCATTTCCTTCAGAAATGGTGCTTATGTCCTCAGTATCCAGAGCAGACTAAAAAATATTTGACTGGAAATATTTCAGAACAAAGGAATTAGAGATCCTGTAACAGCTAACTTTAGTTGGAGGGTAGAATAGGGGAAATTGGCTATTTGAATGCAATTAGGGTAGTAAACTAGAACAGAAGTTGTCTCCTTTTTTATTTACAGCAACTACAGTATAAGGAAATTAACAAGACACTGCCCTTGCCTAACAGATGTCCAGTTAAGTGGCCATTTTATTTGTATACTTAAAAAAAAATTCTTTAATACATTTTTTATGTTTCAGTTTTTGTTATTCAATGGTCCTAGGTATCAGGTACCAGAGAGGGGGCTATGGATTAATGATGGAGCATCTGCTTCAAAAGTAGAAGGTTCTAGGTTCAATCCCCAGCATGTCCAGTTAAGAGTAGTCAGTGGTGTTAAAGTCCTTGACCTGTGACCTTGGAGAGTTAGCATAGACAGACTTTGAAAGATCAAAGGTCTGACTCAGTATAAGGCAACTTTAATGTGTATGAGTTCACAGTATAATAAAGTACATTTCAATTTCAATTGTAAGCAATAGGTTTAATATAAAAATAAAACAGATGTCAAACTAGCGGTGATTAATGTAGCAAGATCACTCAGTCATCATGAGCACTTTGGGAGTATGAGTGGAATATAACGCTAAACAATCCTTCACAACTTGATGGCAGCGCTGAGGATTTTTTTTTTTTAATCTCCTCACAGGGATATTGCATGTGCCCATTACCAGATGCACTATAGTTTGGAACTGGGAAATACAGTTCTTAAATACAGTTCTTCATCCAAACACATTGATCTGTTGTTGTGGATTTTCTGGGCTGTTTGACACTGAGAGATCTCTGTCTTTTGATACTGAGAGATCTCTGTCTTTCGGTGCTACACCTCTGAAGATGCCAGTCACAGCTGCTGGTGAAATGTCAGGAACTACAATACCAAGACCACGGCGATACAGCCCGGAAAATCCACAACAACCATCATTCTCCAGCCATGAAAGCCTTCGACAATACATCAATTTGTGTTTGCCATACAAGATGTGGTTGTTCCAAATGTATGGGTAGCAATTAGCTATCTCCTGGGAAGTCGTGAATGATGAGTAATACAATTTTCTCTCCACTTTCTTAGCCAATAGGTATGTAGGTAGGTCAGTAAGCAAATTCTCGGGCCAAAACACACCTGATACTGAAAAGTCTGTGGTAAATCTTCCCAGCCATTTTTTAAAATGAGAATAGTAGCAATGCAGGTCTCCAGTCTGGATCAGGACCTCAGTGCAGAGGAATAAGAGAATGAGATACTCTTCCCTCATGCAATCACCGATCATAACTGACATACACATCCTGCTCTGTTTTCTTTATCCTACTAGGATAAAGTGCCTTCCAGAGTAAATAACAGTGTACTGAGCAGTTTCAATCATCAAAACTACTGTGTGAGGTGGTTGAGTAAAAACCAAGGCCCACGCAGGTACTATTGTCTTTTTAAAAAAAACACTAAGATCTAATTACAGATCTTTTCAACATTTCATCTGGTCAGGTCTGACTTTAGATTATAGCAAAGTTAGGAATTTCCTGATATCCCAAAACTGGTAAAAGGCCTTCTCCCTAACTGCACTTCCAGTCCAGTGCATTGCTTGGGAACATCATTTGTATGTCCCCTGCCTCTTCAAGGTTAGCTCTTCTCAAACATGATTTCAAATTTTTGAGGGAAAGGAGGATTTTAGCTGATGTCCTGTCCTCCATGCATTGACTTGAAAGTCAGAACAGAATCTATGTGCATACAGCTAGGCTGAAAAGTAAGAATTCCAAAATAGTACCCTACAGTTAAATAGAAAGTTACAGGACAAGGCTGACATTACCAAAACTATGATGACCCAGTGAAAGGGTAAGGTACTACTTAAATGTTTGTCCATGCCCACCCTCCTTATTCATTTCTACAAGTGCAATGTCAAGAAAGGAATGGAGAAAGACAACTGTCCGAAACTGCTCCTCATGGCCATGAGAAAATAGCTAGAAAGGTTAGTTCTGTATGTTGCACATAAGTGTTAAAAGGAGTACTGTGGTTGGAAGGGAATGGCATAAAGAAGAGGAAATTCACCTCATAAGGGAGGAAATCTAAATTTGGAGCATTTGGTTAACAATTTCTTTTCTGTACCTCGGAGACTGTAAGGTGAAGAAAGCCTCAATTTCCCAACCAGACCATATGTGGGAACTAAAAAGTCTGGCCTGTCAAGCTACATCAGCCTACAAAGATGGGGAAAATGGTATTTGAAAGTTCTGCTGAATGCAGACATGACTCTCACCTATTGGTGAGTAAGAGCTATAACGTATGGTAGCAAGAAACTGAAGCCAAGGCAGGGTGGGGGGATGAAGTATGAGTCAGAACTTCAATTGTGTGGGAATATCAATATTTATAGCAAAGCTCTGTGAATTACTAGTGACTCTATCAAGCAGTACTATGTAGAATTATGCTGGAAAAAATAATCAGTAAATCTGTCTGACAGCAATAGGGACCTGTTGACACTAGCCCATTTAAAGGCTTTCCGCTAAGCTAAACTGAGTTCTAACAAATACAATTGTTCTCCTCAGCTCTTGGGTTGTGTTTATTCTCTTTCCTTCACATACAGGTGCTGTCTAAATAGCATATAGAGATCCCCTCCTGCAGAAACAGAATGCAAGAAGAGAAAAAGAGACCACCAAAAGGGTGAACTGGGAGAGGTGGCCCTGCCCTGGAAAGAGAGAACTGCCCAGGACCCCCTTCCATGGCAGATTCCTCCACTGTTCTCTTAGGGATCCCAGGTCCCCCACTGGGGCCTGGGGATTCCCCACTCCCAATCTCTACCTCCCACTCACCACTCACCTGGCCAGCAGGGGGGAAAGGCAGAGGAACAGTCCCCCCAGGCACACTCTCAGGGAGGAGCAAAGATGTCAGCCCTGTGAGTGATGTCATTGTACCGCCCAGAGAGTGTAGCCCTAGAAGGGACCTCAGTCAGCTATAATGCCATCCAGTCCACCCTCCAAAGCAGACATTTTCTCCAGGGGAACTGATCTCTGTCAGCTGGAGATTAGTTGTAATTCTGAGAGATCTCCAGGCCCCACCTGGAAGTTCACACCCCTATCTGCTGATAACAAGTAGACAAGGTAGGAGAAGTAAAGGGGAGATCCTCGACACAAAGAATCATCTTTGGAGGTGGTAATGTCTTACAGCAAACTCATATAAAAAGCACTCAAAATTGTACATTTTCCAAATGCTGTGACCTCAGTCCCTGTTGACTTCTTTGTTATGTAATATCCCAAAATGTTATATAATATCCCAAAAATGGTAAAGCCAGAGAAGTAATTATGCTGCAAAAATAAATAGGATACTTCTGGCATTTTAAAGATGAATAGGTTTTTATTCTAACATAAGCTTTCATGGGCTAGATAGATAGAGCCCATTTTGTCCCCTCAAACCATCTCCAAACAGAGGCCGTTTTCACATGGCTACATGCCCGGACGATTGTGTGAAACTCACAGCATAAAAGTGTCTTTCTAGCATGATTTCCTGGCACGATCCCATTCAATGGTGCTTTTTCTGACCTCATCGGGTCATTAAAGGGGATCGTGCTGGGAGATCATGCTAGAAAGATGCTTCATACCATGAGTTTGCGCCATCTCCCGGGGCACATGTGAAAACAGCTAGAGATTCTGACCTGATTAGGGTATAATTCATTTGAAGTCATAATTCTGATTATTGAGCCATAGACATTGCAGAGAGTCACCCAATGAATCAGGAACCAATGTCTCTGTGTGTAGCTGTTTTGTAAATTAATTAATCTAGAACCAATCAATCAACCAACCAAAGGGTTTATTATGATCACAAGACCAGCCAAGTAAAATACAGATAAAAAGAACAGTTTTTAAATACTTAAAATGGGTAAATACATAAAAGATAAAATCATATATATGTATATATATCTAACAGTAAAAACTCATTAATCTAGCACCATCATTCATTGATATGCAACAGAATCTTTCCACAGTAAAATGTCAACATTAAAGGTGCACTGATTCTCTCCCCACAGAAACTCAGAACAGTGTTTATCTTGTTGTCAATCTGAGTATACATCTATTTCTTCAATTTTATTATTATTTACCAAAGGTAAAAATGTGTTAGATATGGTTAGTATATTCTGGGTGTACAAACACACTTGCTCTAAATTATTGGAAAATGTGTGGGAAAAGTCTGTGGGTGCTTACCGAGGAAGAGGACAATATTTTCAAACAATATTGAAATATCTTCAAACTTGGACTTTAATAAGGATTAAAATTCACATGATGCTGGAGTTTTATTATTGGAACTCCAGTTGTGTTATTTGCTCTTAAAAAACAGCAGTGAGGAAAAGGCGGGCTGTATGGATTGTGGCCAAAGTGAAGACCCATGGCAACACAAAATTACAGAGGAAAAAATGTAGAATAGAATTAAAAGACTATAAAATGCAAGTCGTACAATCTGTGACTATTCCGATGTAAAACTTAAATATGGTTACCATATATGTTGCGACTGGTCACTATGTGCTTACTTTGGCTATGTTTGAATTTTAAATAGAATTTTAAATAGAGAATTTTTTTGTCACCCATTCCCACTCATCTCCAACCCACTTTTTGACAATTGGACGTTTTTCATCATCAAACCACTCTTCCCCCCACCTTTCTTCCCCCTTCTCCTGATTTTGTTTTTGATCTTTTTTAATCATCATTTTCATATCACTATATCAGCCTACCATTGTAATAACAGATGCAGCAGGTTCTCTGAATTTCTAGCTTTTGTTTTTAAAAAAATAAGTTTCTCTCCTCTTCCTTTGCAAAGATATATCTGTGCAAGGTAAAGACTAGAGGCTTACTTTTGATTTAATGAAAGCGGATAATACTGAGAACTTGATGCATCTATTAGTACAAAGGTAGATCAACATAGCAATAGAAAAATGACTTTTTAAAAAAAATTGCAAAAGCCCTAGTGCCCAAGGGAAGGGTATGGCCAATTCTGGTGCCAGAAAAAGCAGCATGGTTTGAAAGGGACATAGCAGTTGCTGCTCAGGGCTCCATTCCCAAAGAGATCAGTTTGCCTCACTGCTGCCAGCCTCCACCTCCCCGCCTCCAGCACTCCAGTTGGAACTACAGGAGGGAAGACTTAGGGGTGGGTGCCAAAGCTACTCCTCCTTCAGGCTTCCCCATGCAAAGAGAGGCAGTGTGTTAATTTTCTATCATGCAAAAAATACAAGGGCGGGTGCTGTGATGTCACCGATGATTGTCACCGATGATGACGCTGCATCCCTACTTGAAAATCCTCATTGTTTAAGACACATGACGAAGAAAATAAACTGAACAACTGCAAAAATATAGAGGGAAGACAGACATACAGAAGAAATGTGCCCAAACCAATTCCAATGCTTGTAGATCGACTACTAAGAAAATCAGGAAAAAGTCAAGAGTACAGAAAATCCCTATTAGAGGTGGGCATGGACTGGGAAAACCACACGGACCACCAGTTTGTGGTCCATCGATTTTCACAGACCACAGACAACACACTTTTAACGGACCTGCCCAGTTCGTGAACCAATTTGTCAGTTTGTGATTTGTCACTTCTGGGGGCCCTGACTCCACCCCTTCACACCCAGAGAGCCCAAACTTGCAGAGGATCTTCAGCAGCCTCTCCTCCAGCCACCTTCCAAGTTTGGTCAAGATTGCATTTCGGACATCCAAGTTACAGACCCACAAAGTGGCTGCCCCCAGGAAACTTCCAGTAGATACTGGAGTCACAAATGCCAATTGACTTGCATTGGCTAGCAGCACTGAAAAGTTGCAATGATGCAAAATCAAACAGAAAAGGGTGGAGGAAGAGCCCCCTCACTCACCACACAGACAACTTCCCAGGCATTGCCTAAGGAATTAATCCTTTCTCCTTGCTCGCATACTGGCTACACAATGTCCCACCTTCCCTTGCAGACTGGGAGTTTTTTGCTTGGCAGGCAGAGCTGCCTATCAAGGTTTCAAGGGCTAAGATTGGCTGCAGAACATCCCCACCCTTCCTTGCAGAATGTAAGCTCTTTGCTTGGCAGGCAGAGCTGCCTATCAAAGTTTTGAGAGCTAAGATTAGCTGCAGAATGTCCCCGCCCTCCCTTGCAGACTGGGGGCTCTTTGCTTGGCAGGCAGAGCTGCCTAACAAAGTTTTGAGGGCTAAGATTGGCTGCAGAACATCTCTTGCAGAGCTGAGAGCTCTTTGCTTGGCAAGCAGAGCTGCCCATTAAATTTTTAAGGGCTGCAAAAGCTCTGCGGACGTGCCCTCCATCACCTAGGGAATTGATACATCGATGCCAGGATGTCTGGACTTACAGACAATGGACCAACCGGAGCAAAATTCGTGAAAAAGGTGAGTCCACGACCTGTGAGTTCGCAAACCATGAATTGGGCTGGACTGTGCAGAATTTTAGTCTGTTTTCTGGACTGTGCCCATCTCTAATCCCTATTATCTAGTCTGGCCGCAGTGGCTCTTCTAGGTCTTGGGAAAAGAAAGGACTTTCCCAACATCTGCTGCTTGAGATCATTTAACTGGAGACATCAGCATCTGAACCTAAGACTTTTTGTATGTGAACTGTGCTATGCCCTCCTTTCTCTACAGTGTCAGCCTAAGGTGTACAGTCTGCATAGTTATTTTCAATACAGATGTTCTACACTTCTAGGTCTACAGGGCCTGCACAAACAAACAGTAAACGTGAATGGATACAATCCCAAAAAGAGCATTCTGAATCACAGTAATTTTTCTAATGAAATTAAAAGGCGTTTGAAGGCACCAAATATTGTACCCAAAGTCCCACTTTTACCTGGAAACAGAACAGGTCAGTCCAAAGATGTTCTGTCAGCATATTCATTTTTCTCGAACTGCTGAATCTAATTTCAGTTCTGACGTGACAAATCTGTCTTTCTGCTTGTCTATCAGTTTACTGATTACAGGTGCTTCTAAAAAGGCGGAATGTGTGTTTGTGTGTTTCTGGAGATGAAGGAGAGATGCTCTTTGGCTTGGATCCTGAGACTCCATTTCCCCAATGGCAGAGATTTCTTCTAGCAGAAGACGCTTTCTCCCAGCATACAGTCTCTTTTACTGGTAAGAAGTTCTGCTACCTGCAGAACAAGAGTTGTGGGATTCAAATCTACGTATTTCAGCTCCACTCCTCCTGATCCTAGTGGTGGGGGGAGCTGGCAAGTGGGCATGTTTTCAGTGTCCAGAGGTAGACTCTTGGGTCAAGCACTGAGCAAAATATAAGAAGAGATTTTAAAAGGAGACCTCTTAAAACAGAGCCATGTCTCATGATGACAGATGATTTCTCCTTTTCCATCTGTCTCCACTAGGGGGGAAAAGCTAATTACATACACTGCTGCTGATACTGTTGTTACCTAAATGTTTATAATTCTGCTTATTACTCCCAGACATTTAATCAGCCATGGTGGTTTAACTTTCAGAGGACATTACTGTCACTTGATTATTTGTTTTATGAGGTTTCAGCAGGAAATTGTCCTCAGGCATGTTGACAGGTTTCTGCAGCCAGATTAGAAAGTATTGATTGCTGATATTCAGAGTGGAATAAATGAGGGCTATTTGCACATGTCATTTTGGGGGTGGGGGGTAAGGGCAATGCAATTACTGTAAATTTTGGGGAAGTGAACAGAACCCCCAAATGCAGCTTCATGGTTCTTCTTTGGCCTATAGAACGTTGGTTTTATGGGCTGATTGTTAATACCAGCTTCTAAAAGATCTTCAACAAATTAAAAACAATTTATATGGTATGACCTTTGCATGTTTCAATGATATATATCTGTATAAATGGAAGTTAAGAACCTTTAAAGTTAAACATTGCTGTCCTCAAACCACAGAGTCTTTTGTGAGTTTTGAAATTAATAAAGCTGTTCCTGGGAACTGCAACAACTACACATTGTAAATTAAAGGTCACTCTCTTTTACTACTACTACTACTACTACTACTACTACTACTACTACTACTACTACTAGTATATTAATGAAATTCCTCAGCAGCAATAGCTTCTACATTGACAATATCCTACACCCCCCAGCATATCTCTTCTATGCTGCAGCCTCTAAGGCCAAACCAGTCAAGAACATACTGAGAAATCCATATGTAGGGCTCCTAAACATATTTCTAAATAGCAGGAACTCAGGAGCCTGTTTCAGATTGGACCTGTGATGCAGAGGAAAGGGCTTTTTACAGTGAAACTGTCCCTTGGATGTAGTTTTTTACCCAAAACTGTTCCTTGTAGGTAGTTTCAAGACTGTAGCTGTGGTAATCTGTACTAGTACAACAAAATCTGAGGCCAGTAGCACCATAAAGACCAACAAAATTTCCCTGGGTATAAGTTTTCATGATTCAAAGCTCACTTCCTCAGCTACCATGGAATAACCAAGATACAGGGCATTTGTTTGCTCAGTGAGGCAAATTGCAGATCTGTGAGGTAATTTTAGATCAAGAAAATGTTGTGTTGTGAAAAGTTAAAACTCTTTTCCATACTATGGTTCTTATCTTAAACAGGCCCCACACATCTCCTATTTTTTTTTAAAGGCTTGGTCATGAGAGAGAGAATGAGAGAGCATGCTCTCCAAACCTTATCTGCTATGTGAGTGCTATAATGTGCCTCTACCAAGCTTAATTAACATGAATACCTTTGAGATTGCTGTGGAATTCCCATCCAACTGAAGCTTTAAAAGCCAGAATTTCCAGAAGGGATATAAAATCTTTTTTGAGTAAATACAGAAGGTTAACTCATATGCTTAAACATACATCTTAACATGTTATGGGTATGCCAACAAAAAGTTGAAATCTGAGTCCCTTTTAAAACTTGAGCCGACATTTTTAATATCAGAATACAAGATCTTTGTGAATATCTCATAAGTTAAACCTGTATAACAGAACAAGAAAACATTGTGGTGAGGGGGGAAATATAAAAAATATGAGACATTGGGAAGCAATAAGAGTGTTCCATTCAGTCTTTGTTAGGAGTGTTGTTAGCCAATTAAGTCAATTCACAGGAAGATGGTTTTTAAGACATTTGATTTTCATTGAGAAGATTTAATGAAGCAAACCGTATAAGTGAGTTGGAGCAAAACTTGCAGAAATGAGATGGAATTACTTTAAATCAGCAGGGCAGAGGTTATCAGTAACTTGCAGATTAAACAAGAGCGTTATAAGAAAAGACTCTTGACCTAACTGCATGAGTAATACAATATTCAAGGGAAAAAACTGAGTTCACAGGGAATGGAAATGAGGTCTGATTGCTCCAGAAACCAACATACAGGGGTGTCACATAGAGTTAGAAATATACTATATTAAGTTGTCCTTACAAGCCTGTGCCTGCACCGGCTAAAGTTTTCTCCTTTTCTAAAGGACCTAGCTATTGTTTTCCCCTTTGTTTCTGACAACAACGAACAACCAGAAGTGTATTGCCACCCAGGGGCGGCCTTAGTGATATTGGGGCCCTGAGCAAAAGTCAAGATTGATCCCACTTTTATGCCCATCCAATCCACTCTGAACAAGAATAAAGTGCCTAACTTTAATAACGCAATCCTATTTTAAAATGACCAGTTTCCATATGGACTATTTCCCACCATCTTCTTCTATCCCTCCAGTACAGCACACACAAACATACCACTAGTGCAGGGCCCTGGGCAATTTCCCAGGCTGCCCTCTAGGAAATATTGCTCCTGTTACCACTCAAGACAATCCTGAACTTGGTTTCATCCCCTGTTTTACCTTCATGAATTACTGGAGCTAGTTTGCAGCCAACTTTTCCAAGTTTTATCAAGAATATCATAAGAGTTTCAGCCACAATGGTGAAAAATCTCTATTAGAAGCCACAAACGGATGTGATAAAGATTACATATATTTGTCAGTCCATGGAAGGTCAATTATGTGTGTGTGCAGCCAAAATTCAGACTGCACATTGTATATGGGGGGAATTTTGGAAAGGAGGGGGGTTTAATTCTTCAACTCCGATTTAGTTTTTGCTAATCAAAACCGCTTGCTCACCCTATTGTTAATTCTTTGAAGGAAACAAGGATCCATCCTTTAAAAAATATTTCCCCCTTTAAAATGCTAATAAGTATGTAGATTTGATTATCAAAACCAAGTGGGCATCGAAGGATAAAATTGCCTTCCCACCTATCTTGGGGAAGCCTGATGGAGATTTGTGCACTCTGCTGTGCCTCTTTGCTTGACTGGCAGACCAGGGTTCTGCATTTCTATCTGAAGAGCTATGCTTCTTGAGAGGGATGTGATGAAAGAAGACATAGTAATGAAGGTAACTGCCAATAATTTGCTTGTTGTTTTATATCAGCAAGTATTATCTAAAACCAAACATTTTGACTTCTGTTTCTCTTACTATAATGTATGCTATAATAAACATAATTTTGGTTAAATACAACTGTTTTGTTCTAGGGAGAATTATACTAGGTTCATCTCCTTCTCCTCCCACATTTACAGTGCAATCCTATTTATAACTACTCCATTCTAAGCCAATTAATTTACATTGTCTTAAAGTGGAGTAACTCTGCATTGGATGGCATTATTATTTAACTATTTAATATAATTTAGTTTTCTGTTAAAATAAACATTCAAGGCACTTTATAAATCTTTTTAAAATAAAAAAATCTAGATCACATATGATACTGAAAACTCTGTATATTTTACAAGATAATTTTGACATGCAGAATTTTTTAGTTGAACCAACTGGTCCAAGAAACTCAATAGCATCCCTAGGAAAACCATCATATCCTTCCAGCCTATAATATAAAGAGGATTCATTCCTTTTATGGCAAGAGAACTTGGGCAGAGCACCAATATTCAATGACTGCTTTGTCTCAATGAAGGAGGAAACTAAGAACACTTTG